>NW_028139247.1:67568-137767 GCF_965202585.1 Thalia democratica
GTAGTTTTATTCTGACTTTAAAAAGCTTATAAATAGTTTTTTACCATTTGAAGGCTTTGGAAAATAAGGAATTTTGTAAATTTGAACTGACTAAATCTGATGTTTTTTTTTGATTTTGCTAAATTTCCTGACTATTTCTCAAAACCACAATTTTTCCTGACTTTTGACTTTTTTTCCTGAAATTTCCTGATTTTTTTTGACATTAAGGCAGCTCTGATTATCGTTTTTTCAAAAAATAATATTTATTTAATTGTTTTAAACTTTAGATTTAGTAAATTTATATAAATATCAAAACGATATTTTTATTGAATTAAGGATAAACTAAATCAAAGACAAACATGTTTAAAGCTAAACCCTAACAATAAGTTATTTATAATTATATTAATTAGTTTTTAACACTAAAAGAAAGCAAAATATCCAAAAAAAATAATATATAAACTAAATTTTATTTAAATGAGAAGCTATATTTCTATAAATCAAAACCAATAACTTAAAGTAAATAACAGTTCTACTAAAACAATTATTAAATTTTTTATAGATAGATAAAAATAAAAAAACTGTAAGATTAAGTTAATAAAACAAAACAAGCTAGTTTCATGTAGTTTATTGAATCTTACAATTAAATAAATATTAGATTTCAATTATCACCGTCATTCATTAACTTCTTATAAAATCACGTACCTTCTAACTTAAAAAATCTGTTAACTTATATGTAAGTCAACAAAGAGCTTAGTTAAAATAAATGACAAAAACTAAATTCTCGTAAACTACAAAAATGGCTTTAATACTCTGCATTCAAAGCAAAGACGTATGTTTAGTAGTTTTAGTAAAAGATGGCATGTATATTTAAACAAAGTTCAAATCATATTTTTAGTCAAGAACATATCATAGTTAAAATAACTTGATCAAAAACAACCTTAGTTAAATAAAATTAGCTTTAGTTTAAAATCATTTAAAAATTGTAAATAAGTTTTAGACTGTGTTAATTTATAGAATAAAACCAATTAATAAATATTACATACACCAAAAAGTTTGTGTTTTAATAACAACATATGTTAGCACGTTTTAATAGTTTGGAAATGTTCTTAGCCTCTAAACACAAGTTTTAAATTGCTAAGTAAGTAAACAAAATTTAAAAATTTAAAATTATTATATTACTTAAACAAAATTGATTTTACTTTTTGAAGAGTTTTTTAGACATAGAACGTTTAAATTTTCTTTTAAATATCTATATTTACATAAATTAGTGAAGAACTTCTTCACACAAAGTTAATAAACACTTTCCTAACAGTATTTATTTGTATTATTTTTGTCACTATATCTTAAACTATGTCGTTTAAATTTTAACTGAACCAATAGGTTATTTTTTGTAACTAGAAATAAAATTTTTTCTTAATTTTTTTCTCCAGATTTCTATAAAACTTTAAAGTTCAAATAAATGTTTGATTAAGAAAAATTAGTATGGAAACTGTTTTCAATAATAGTTTATATCTAAAATAATCAACCACAAAAATATTAAAGCACATTTTTTTATATATAAATTAAATGTTTTTAATATAGATTTTAATTTGTGCACTGGTAAAAAACTCAAACGAACTTTTTATAAAATCTGGCGTGTTGCTGAATAGGCATATTGTTTGTGGCAACTCAGCCATAATTTTGCTGAATTGTAAACTTAAAACTTTAAAGTAATGTGCAATTCAGACATGCAAACATTTTTGCTACTAGACTATAAACAGTTCTAAAAAGGTGGGGTTTTGTGTAATAATGTAAGGCAGCTTTCAATGTGACTTAAAAACTATTTAGCAACAACTAGTAAGTTTAAATCTTTACTTAATGTGTAAATTACTACTAATTTTTTTTTACTAATAAGATCTTTATTTTTTCTTTTACTCTGTTTTCTAAAATTCCATTAGGATAATACTAGTTATTCATTGAAGCTGAAATTATATTACTGGTTTTAAGACTAGTACTTATAAGTTATAAAACTTTTAGTATTTTTACTATTACAAACTATTACAAAAGATTTAAAAACTTTATTTTAAATAGAAAAAGATAAAACAAACAATTTTTCAGTTTTGAAAATATATTTTTATTTAAAATTTTCTAACATATCTTGAATTTAAAATGACACGCACGACTTAATTTTGACAACTTAAATTCCTAAAATCAAAGTTTAAGATAGCTTAGTTATCGTTAATTACTTTTGTACTAAAAAATCAAAAACTTAAGACCATAGTTAAATTTAATAAACTTATAAACAATTTTTTTTAAAGAATTAATTAATTTTTTTTTTGATTACTTACATAGATTTAATTACTTTTTGAAAATACAAATTTTTCACTTTTCTTAATATTTATAACTTTTTATTACCATCGTACGATTATTAATGAGAGCTACTAAATCAATTTTAAATTTAAAGTATACATTATTTTGTGAGTTGTGGCCCTTTTTTCACACTTGAATTGTCATGCGTCAAGTTTTATTGTATATACTTAGTTGAAACCATATAATTAAAGAAAGCCTCTCTTTGTTCAAACAAAAACTGTTATTTATTTAAAATAAGATAAGACCTAGAACTTTTTTTACTTAGTAAATTGTTTTATTATTAAAAACCTTTATATTATAAATATATCTAGTTAATAGCATGCAAAGTCGGCTGGTAAGTGACCATTGACTAATTTAGTGATTTGAAAATTTAGCAAAGAGATTGATTAAGTTGTTTAGAGCTGGGTTTCATCTTTTGAAAACTTAGTTTGGTTCTGTTCTGCTTTAAGTGTAACAAATGTTAAATGAGCTAAAATAATAAAAAAATGTTGTTATGAACTATAAAAGAAATAAACAAGAATAATTTATGACAAAATTAGTGCCTAAGGCAACAGCAAAAAATACCTTAGAACTTTTATACAAATATTTAAGTAAGGTTTTTTATTTTCTTTGGTTCAATATCAATTATAAAAAAAAAACTACATTCTTTAAAATTAAAAAGTAAATTCATTGTTTCTCATTAAAAAAAAACTGCTATTTTTTGAAGCTAGTGGAGAATTTAGAGCAAAAATAGTATCTTTAAACACTAAATATTTCAAATTTTAAATATTACAAAGTAAAAAATGTAAAAATTTTAACAGTACGCAAAAGTGAAAAAAAAAAGACGGTCTATAAATATTTGACAATTTAGAATTTAACCAAAAGTGTTATATTAATGAAGCATTACGTTCAATCGAAAACGAAAAATTTTGTTTACAACCAGATTCTAGCTAGAAAGATTGTTTTACAAAAATTAAATAAATAATAATAATTATTTTTCTATAGTAATTAAACTTTTTTGTAGAAATAACAACATATTTAAAATACAAAGTTAACTTTTAAAATCAAACAATAGCGATTTTTTTAAACTTATAAACATGTAATACTAAGTCTACTAAAGTTAAGTATAAAGTTTAAAGTGTTTTTTTACCAGCATTTAAATAGAAGGGTAAATAAATAAAGAAAAGGAAGTGAAAAATTAATTAAATCCAAACGTATTTATCCTTTAACAGGTACGCTGAGACAGAAAATTGTGACAGGTCACAAAAATATCTCCTGTATAATTAGAAAGCCACTTTATTTCTCGCGTATTTTCTGGCAATTTCAGTTACTTGCAAATGCTGCAGTTTCTACCGCCAACAACGTTTTACTTTTGACCCATGCCAGTTTTAATTGAGATAACTTTGTAAATTTTCCACCATTGTTCGTACCATTCCTGACCAACTCGTCCGTTGTGTGGGCTAGTCTCTTTGCAAGTACTTTAACAACGAAAACGTATTTGATTCGATGCTTTCATTGGAGCTGTAGTAAAGAGCAAGATTTATCCACTTGGTCAAGTCTTTCGTCGTAAATACCTCCAAAGAAACTAACCCTCGGTTAAGAATGTTCACCACGTTATAGCACCGCGTCCTGTGGTACGCAGTATAATTTGCCAGTAGCCAATATAACGTTTACGATATAAAATAGAAAAACTTATGCTGGTATATTTTTACGGCAAAAAGAAACGAACAATTAAGTGCAATCGTATCGACAAAACAGACACTAAAAATAAACCTCCTTTAGATCATACTCCAATTAAGTTTCTTATTCAGCACTGTTTTAAGGATTTTCAAAGTTACTGTTTAAGCCATTTTTAAAATCACTAATTTCTAAAACTTCAGTCTCAAACCATTTTACAGCGCAATTATTGCACAAGAACCGGTTGCAGGGTAAAGGGCAAACTTCTTGTCCGTTTTCAAAATTGCAATGACAAATCTGGCAAAACTTCTCATCTTCAAAATTGTCTTTTCTTTCATCGAAAAAAATGATAATTCTTAAATTCTATCTATTGTCACATGCTCATTTTTATGGTCTTCAATTTTTTTACCTAAATAATGTATCACGTCCCAGTTGTTTGAAAATTCTTGTTTGGTACCTTCCACCAAAACAATCAAATATTCCAAAAACATAACATAAATATAAATAACCAAAAAATAGCTTTCCAAAAAAATTTTAATATCGACATTAGTGACTTAGTCTTGGTGCAGCATCATTCATTTATTTTGATTATAGTTACTTTTAAAATGTATTGGTGAAAATAGAATTTTCACCAATATATTTTAAAAGCAACTAAGTAATTGATTTCAAAATCGATTTCAAGTAAAACCATCATATATTTATTTGTTCAACGTAAAACAAGACTTTTTTAAATTTTTTTTTTGGTTTATCAACAATTCATATCAAGACTTAGATAAAACCTTTTATACCTTAATGTTAAAATTAACGTACTAGTTATCTTATTTTCTAGAGTAAACTGGTCAACAGTTTTTCATTACACATGTAGATATCTTGAACTAAGTTTTACTTTAAATTTCCTTTTTTTTTAAATACATATTGATTTTTTAAACTTTTAATGCTTTTAAAACTGTTCTTTAACTCCAAGGTTCTAATTAATCGAATTTTGTTAAGTTTAATTTTAAGTTACTGTATCATCAAACATCAAAAATTGAAAGGAACACGATAACATCTAAATAAAGTTATGGTTCATAACTATATGTATATATACGACAGATTAGAACACTTTGCTAAACAATTCTTTTTTGATTACATTTCAAATAATGTTTTTTTATAGTTGTTTATATCAGTCTTAGTTATTTAAAAACACTAAATCAATGATAATATTAACCAATTTTAAAGTATTATTTCTTATTGCTTTGACATATGTTTATGTGTGTTAAACGAGTTGACACACTTCAACGGAGCACTGTAAAGAAATAAATACTTTAATAAAAAATATAAGCTAAAGTAGTTATACGTATGTGTTTAAAAAATATAGAAATAAGTACTTTAGTTTATTGTAGATAGATAGTTAGTAATATATACGATACATAATGTTAAATCCGACTGTTATTATTTAGAACATAAAATATTTAAATAAGTAAAAAAAGAGCACTATCTAATTTGCTTTTGTTATTACATATTCTACATGAACTTGTTTCGCTTGGATCTCTATTAACAAACGCTTAAATTAATAATTTATAATTTTGAAGATCTAATTAATTATATAACTTAAATTCACATTTAAAAACTCAATCAAGCCAAACCATGACTATCAGTGAATAAATTTTGTCGCGTATGATAAACTAAAAGGTTTTAAAAATTCTAAACAAATAGTTTTGTTGTAAAATGAAAACATATAATTTTTCTTTTGTTTGCTCATTCTATGACAAAACTTTGATAACAAGGGACAAGCTGTTTTAATATTAAAGAAAAATAAATTTCTTAATTTAACTATTCTACTTCAAACAAAAAAAAAACAAATTTAAGATTTTCGATGGTATTTCAGCATTCATTTAAATATAACTTAATTCGTTTGGAATAGTTTTCTTTTATACAGTTAAGGATTAAATTTAACGATTAAAATAAATTTTAGAATACTTAAAGATAGTTCAAAATTATTTTAAACCCACTATATTTTATAAGTTATTAAGTTTAGTAGTATTAATAAGCTTATAACATCTTTTCTATAACTTAAGTTATAATTTGAATTTAACGATGAAATTTAACCTAAGTATAAATAATTGACAAGTTTACTGTTCAATAAAGTGAAATTAGTAACTAAATTGTAAAAGCTATTACATTAACTTTTTCCAAGTAGTTAGACTATGCTAATTAACTTCTAAATAAATTTAAATATTTTATCTTCACTTTAAAGTTACAAAATTTATATTACTCTATTGTTCGTTTTCTAATATTTAATTTGTTTTCAAGAAAAACAATCATGTAAACAAACCAGTTGTTTAATTTCAGTTTAAACTTAACGCTGATCAAAAAATAAATATAAACAAGATAAACAAAACACAGAAATATTTAGAATTAGTTTGTTGTAGTAATACCAAAATGTTTAATTTGTCTAAATTTTAAGATTTACAATAATAAATCAGGTTACTTTTCAATTATCTTTAGTCTGCTTATTTTCAAACTTTGTTCACTTTATAGGTTATTTAAAGTAGTCGTCGAATTATACAATAAAATCTAGTTAAAATTTGAGTATTTAATAACAGGTATTTGCTATATTAAATGGTAAAGCTGAATGTACTTTTTTTAGAAAATTCAATAAAAAAGATATTTTGTGTTTAATGAAAAAACTAAATTGTCTGAGACATTTAAAAAGTGTAATGACAAAAAGCTAACAAGAAACTTGTATTTTGTAAATAGAATTTATTTTGCAATTGAATAAACTTGCAATAAAAACAAATAATTTATAATGCTTAATAGAAAATATTGTTTCAAAGTTTAAATCATCTAACACTAAAGTGGTAAGAACTATTTGTTGTTATAAGTAAACAAGTCTTGGTAGTTTCTTAAATTATAAGGTTTAGGTTTTTTACCTTAAAGTGTTTATAATAAGAATTTGAGTAAAAAAACACTCACTTTATACAATTTTGCATTTCTAACACATGTTTGTTAATATATAAACATGGCCTAAAAGAGTCACAAGCTATGTATTGTTAAAAAAAGAGAAAAACGAGTTATAAATTTATAAAAAAATTATAATATATCCACAATTTAAGTAAAGCTTAAATATATAAAAATCAAATATTAAATTAAAATATTATACCAAAAATTTTAATGTAAAACGTTATTATAACGAATTTTAGAAATTGTAATCACTCAATGGCTTTTAACATTCCATACAACCACTTTAATCCTTCTATTAGTCCGTCTAGAAAATAAAGGTATAAAATTTTATTAGTTTTTCCTGGAATACCGTTGTATATATTAATACTTATTGTATCATATATAACAAACTTCTTAGATCTTACACTAAAATACTTTAAAATACTCTAAAATAAAACTACTTAAGTACGGTTTTGTTTAACAACGGTTTTATCATAAACTTTTAAGTGACAGAACTATTTAACTTATCTCTTATTTAAGAAGACAAATAAAAATAGTATGTCTTTTAAAATAAAGAAAACCCTCTTGATTTCAGGACAAATGTAAAAAAGACCTATTTTAGTATAGGTATATATTAAAAATTATTTATTAATCGAATAGTTGTAGATACTAAATTAAGTTTTTAAATTATTTAAAAGAATAAATTAAAAAAGTTTACGGGAGAATGATATATGTTTAAGTTATTAAATGTCTTATTATAAATTTTAAACAGTCAACAACTTATTCTTAAAAAAAAAACAATAAACAAAAACTCATTTAATTAAATCACTTATTGCTTGAAAAATACAAAAAGAGGAATATTTTTTATCGTCAGCTTAGAAGTTTTGCACGATGATCGTGTGTGAGTTATTTTTTCGCTTAATTAGTTTACAAAAAAAAGTTTATGGGAGAATAGTATGTGTTTAAGTTATTAAATGTCTCATTATAATTGTTAAACAGTTAACTACTAAATCTTAATAAAAAAACTAAAACAAAACTAAACTAAATTTTAGTTACCTAAGTATCTTATTGCTTGAAAAATACAAAAAAAAGGAATATATTTTATCATCAGCTTAGAAGTTTTGCACCATGATCGTGTGTGAGTTCAATGAATTTAAACGTAGTTGGTATATTTTTATAACTATGTAAAAGAGCAGTTCTTATGACTGTGCTTAAAGTGTGTTTCTCGAATTTAAAAACGAAGTACATCATAACAAAAGTTCATACTTTTTCGATAAAGACTGGCCATTTATTATTAATAGTCTTATTCTAAATAAATAGCACTTAAAAACTAGTTTTACAGTAATCAAAATAAGATTTGGATAATATCATTCTAAGTTTAGTTTTCAAAAAAAAAAAAAGACACTAAAAATTTTGTATTTTTTGTTTAAGTTACTTCATTACAATTAAGGAAATATTTAATTAATAATAAAAAACAAACCACCAGTAATAGCGCATGTTGGCTGCACAAACCAAAAACGATTTTTAACTTGACAAACTTCTAACTTTTCTTGAACTTCCCAGCAGCTAATTGCTCCATGCAAATCCTGATAATTAAAACTAGATTTAAGAACTCGCTCGAAAATTTAACGCATGTTACTAAAATCAGTGTGATCTTATGTTTTTTTTTTGTAACTGTAACAAAAGCTTTTACCATTTACAATTGAAATCTTAAAAAATAAGTTGTTGAAACGTATGTATATATATATACATATTAAAGATTTTTTTTAAGTTTCTGGTCAATAGTGCTCGACAAATTAATTTGGAGCTAAATATTTAACTAATTATAATCAATAGTTTAGACAGCTGTTTTGTTATAATTAGATAGATAAATATATATTGCTATTTTTATTTCAGAATACGGACAACTCTTACTTGTTTGTTTGCTAGTATAAGCAAAACGCAGTTCTTAAGTTGTTTTTCTTCTAACAATTTGTGTAACTCTATTTTTGATTCATTCATTCTACTTCTATCAGCTGAGTCAACCACATAGATTAGAGCTTAGAATAAATATATAATTTACAATGATAATATTTTTAACTTTAATGGTTGAATTTTAATGTTTATTTCGTCCAGTTTTTATTAACATTAACAATGAATTAATTTTGTATAAGACTAACCTTGAGTTGCATGAAAGTAGTTTCTCCACAACAACCTTACAGATTTTTGACCTGCTAGATCCCATACATTTAGTTTTGTCTTTCTGTAAGTTACTGTCTCCATATTGAAACCATTAGTAGGGACAGTTCTCATCACTTCACCAAACTTCATCTTATGTATTAATGTGGTCTTACCCGAGTTGTCTAATCCGACCATTAGTATTTTCGTTTCTTCGCTTTCAAAGAATTTTGAAATAAGTTTACCCATTTTATAAGTTACTATGTTTTGTATGAACTTCTAAAAATTTTCAAAAAAGTTTGTTTCATATTGTATGGGGATAAAGGAGCAAGAAAGTTTGTTTCACGAAAAATATTATAGCCTCTTATCTAATAAAAATTAAGTCCCTCATTTAAATAAAACTTTAAATTAATCTAAAAAGTTCATTTATGTACAATAACTTTAAATAAGGATATTGTTTACAACTTCTAGTGAATAATTTTATCGGACGTTTTTAATTTTATTTATTAAGTTTATTAACATTTATTTTTGTAAAAACTGTTCGGAACAAACGTATTAATTACTTTTTTTATTCGTAATTTTTTTGAAGCTGTATAATTCACTAATAGTATGTCTTGCATTTAGAAATTTAGCAACAAACTACAAAATTTAACAAAAATTTGTTGCATTAAAAACAATTTTCGGACTATAACAAAAGGAAAAATTAATAACAAGGATTCTTTTCATTAAACTTTCATATTACTTCTATTTAAACTTATTTTACTAAAAATTACAAAAAAAAATTATTACAATTTCAAACTATTAAGCAATAGCCAGTCTAATAATTTTTAGTAAAATAAAATTGATTTTTTTGATTTTAATTTCTATATATACTTAAATATTGAACATCTCAAAAACTAACCTGCATAAAAAAATATTAGAACAAGACTGGTATGAAGTTGAAATCATTAAAAAATACCAAATGCAAAAAGTGTTACTCCGATGCTATTAATTGATGTTTTTATTTAAATGGAATTTATAAAACTTTTGTAGTTTATTTCAAATAAGTATAATAATAAACAAAAATTATCGATTATTTAGTTTTTAAATCTTTTTGATGAAGCTTTTATAAAAAAAGTTGTTTAATATAATAGTTTATTTTAGTTTTGGCCGAAAATGATCATTTGATATGAAAAAAATATATTAAAAATTAACTAGTTTTAGATATTTCTTAAATTATTACGGTTTTAAGATATTATGATAAATACAAACACTTTTATAATATTTCAAGAGTAGGTAAAAGTAATCTTAATTAAGGTTTTTAGCAAATTATACTAATAATTTTAGTTTCAATAATACCACCAACTAAAACTTTAAGTGTTGACTAATTAGTTATATACTAACAGACAATAAATTATAGTTTAAAACTTCAATATTTTAAAAGCACTCTAGTTGAAAAAGTAAAGTACTAATTTAAAAAAAAAATTGTTGTATGTAAGCAATTAGTGTCACATTAATTAAATAAATGTCTATTTATAACAAAACTTGAACATAAAACACCTTACATTTTTTCTAAAAAATTCTTAAATAAAGTTTGAAGTACAGCCTAGTTATACTATATTACAAAAACGACAAGATTAAACTAAAATAAAACAAGATTTTAGGTTTTGAACGACAAAACAGTAAAGGATTAAATCTACAAAGACTATATAATTCATTAAAAAACGGCTTAGTTTTTAAAGTGATTGATTTTATTTATCGACCATACCTTACTTCATTTATAAAAACAACTAGCAGTGCAATTAAAAAATAAAAGTAAACATTACTTAAATAGAAAATTTGAGTTTTTTAACATCACATGTTCTTCAAACTAACAACTTTTTACAATTGTTTCATAATTTTGTATATAAGAAAGAAGATTTAAAAAAGTTATTTTTATAACAATGTTAAAAGTAAAAAAAAAAATAGTAACAATAAAATTTATTAAACATCCAAAAAAATTACAGAATTTTAAATATCTGACATGAAAAATCAAATACACAAAACTCAAAATTTTGTGTTTTATTGTTTTTAAATTAGTAAAAAATTATTTATGTTTAGATTTTTGTTCTGAATTATTAAATAAAAGGAAGATTAAAACGAGTTTACACATATTGATACTCACATTAATGCAACTTTATTTAATTAGTAACGGTTTTATACTTTTGACTTCATCCTATTAGTATTATATATTTTAAACGATTAAATAGTTTAAATTAGTACTTGTTCAATATTTTTTAATATTAAACTGAACCATCTAAAACTTTTTTCGCTTATAGGATTTGAATGTTAATTTAATAAACGTTTTAGGCTTTAGTTTTAATGTTAAACAGTAATAATAAGTTACGACCACTAATAATTAGTATCCGTAAAGCAAAAAATTAACAACATAGAATTTATATTTGTGTAAAATTCATGAAGTAATAAAAAAAAAAGTTACACTCTGTTACTATAACTGAACAAACAAAACACTTGTTACTGTGTTCATGTAATTGTTCAATTATTTTGTCAATTTGTATAGCCATTAATCCTCAAATATTTAGTGTTATTGTATAACATGTGAAAAAAAATAGTTTTTCTCGCTAAGGTATAACATTTTTTTCTTAGAATATTTTAAGTACTTTTAAAATTTTTTTGTCTATTTTTAAACAAATTCTAACAAGGTTTAAAAAATGTAAAGTATTGTTTAATATTATATTATTTCGAAACTATAATCAAAATATATCTTAATATTAAGAACTAATATCATCGGAAACAAACGTAATTGAAAAAACCAAAGTTATTTGCAAATAAATTAGAATTATTTTTAAATAAATCACTTTAACTATTATTTCTATTATACGTAAAAGACTAAACAGCTTTTGCTCGAAAATACTTAGAAATAAACTGAACCATCTAAACCAGTCCGCGCTATTAAGATTAGAATTTAACCACTTTAAGTTTCAGTTTTAAATATTAAAAGTTGCCAATGAGTTACGAATAGTTTCTACAAATTGTTGTATATTCATTTTGGTTTATAATGTAAAATATCTTTTTGGTTTAAGTTACAAAACTGTTAGTGGGTCAAGTCTTATTTCGCTTAATTTATAATTTCTGTCTTGTTTTCTGAAATTAGCCACCAGTTATTGAGCATTAAAAGATCAAAAATAATTCGGAAGCATGGTTATTAATTTTACATTCCTTAGATGTAAACTTAAAAGGGGCAAACAGTAAAAGGATTTAAATATGTAATATTTGATATTTTAGTGCAGGTTTATTACCATCATGCTGTTGTGATAAACACGTTTCATTTTATATGCTTACATTTTTATAACAGAAACTACAATAAATTAGAATTTAGGTTATAAATTAAAAATTACTTTTTTTGAAAATCTAGAATTATTTAGTTTAAACTAAAATGTTTTCAATGAAATACAGACAAGATTTATATATAAATTGCAAATCGGTCCAGGACACAGTCAATTGTTTTAGTTTTAGTTCTGCTAAATTAAAGTTCACTGATGAAGGACTGTTGTCCGAAATTAATTTGAACAAAATGTGGTAATAAACTTGTAGATTTTTAAACCATCGTTTATTAATTTTTTATAATAATAATATACAGTTAAGCAACTAGTGATCGAGGTTAAACAATTTTTTTGTTGAATATTAGCTAAGCTATTTCGCGTACATGCAGTAAACTTTTATAAAAAAATATATTTTTCAAGTTTTTTTTAGTTTTATTTTCTTTAACTGATTTAACTCTCTTATTTAAAAATAACAAAGTCAAATGATATAAATTGTTTACTAACATTTTATGTAAACCAAAAAAATTAAAGGTAATAAAACATAAAGTATTATAATATTTCTTAATTTCAAACAAATGCCCTTATTACTAAATTTAAAATTTCTGCTTTTTTGTATCTTTTGAAGTTTTCACATTAATAAAATGTAAGCCTAAGTATATATTTTTTTAAAAATGCAACTAAATACTATGCAGAGAAATTGTTTTAGCTGTTACTTAACCAGAATAACTCTTTATTTACACTAAACACTAAGGTAAAATTTTTTTTAATACTTGTAATGTATATGAAATTAACAGTAATTGTTCTACTATATGCTCGAAGTTTTTTTATTTTTTATAAACTTAATATTTTTTTCTTAAAAGCAGCATTAGTAACAAAAAGTTTAAAAAAGTTAGTGAAATTGTAACCGTCAATATTATTAGTAAAATGTGTGAGTGTCACTTTTACACGTGGGGACATTTTGCACGGCGACTTTTTTGCACGAGCGTCACTTTTGGACGAGGAGAGATTTATGTACAGCATCACTTTTGCTTAAGTAGACCATTTTGTACAGCGACTCATTTACACGAAAAGACACTTTTGCACGAAGACATTTTTGTACAGGTTGAAAATAAATTCTTACTTTTTACAAACTTAGTTAATTTTGTTTTACTACCACTTTTACATTTAACCCTAATCCTCGATTGATATTTTTTTATTTAATATTTGTTTTTCTTTAAAAATTTCTTTTTAATCGTTTTTTATTTCTCGGTTTCCATCCATTGGAAATTTAAATAAAAATCACCTTTATTATAGATCTAGTTGTTGCTTTTTTAATAAATTTATTAATGAAAACGTAGTCTAAAAACATAGAAATATGCAATGCCAGTTATTAGACTGAGACGATTTGTTAGCACAAAATTACAAACTAATTTACTTCTTACTTATTTTTAGAAAACAGTTTTATCTAAAGTTTTAAATATTAATGACTTTTAAAGATCTTAATTTTTACCTAACACTGTACTAAAAACTAAAATAAAAATATTTTGAACCAAAAGAAACCAAGAAATAGAATTCGGCAGTTTGAGAGTCTTAACTAATAAACCCACAATCCTTGTAATAAGTATCTCAAAATTTCATCATACATTTCTTTTTCGATGGTACAATTAAAAATATTTCGAATATAGGAAAATCAAAGAAAAATACAGGAAAGTTATTTTGTGAGATCCACTTCAAAGCGTTATAAAATTAAATTTCTTTTGGTTTAACTCAGTTTTAACCAATTTGTCAAGCTATGTTCACAATTAATCATGAATAAAAAAAAGCTAAGTTTAGGACAGTTTTATGGATTTACCTCTGGTACTGTAGCTTATTATTATAATGATTGTTTCAATAAAAAACTAATATTAGTAAATTTTTGACTTATTTCACTTTTTATGGTTTTCATGTGTAAGCCAAATACTAGTAGCTTTTCTCACAATGACATGCATTAAACATAATAAACTAGACAAGCGTACTATTAAACAAAATTATTTATTACTACATACAGCATCATACAATGATACCTTAAAAAAACCAAAATAACTTAGCAAAAAATTATAAAAATTAAAAATATAGTTAAGTGGGTGAACTAAAAACAAAAAATCGAGCATATAACAAATCGAAAGTATAAATTTCAAAGTAACATTCTTTAAATTCATTCCTTGTTAAAGTACAGTTGATTCCAGATTAACGAGTAATGATTGTACTCACTGTCCGGACTCATCCCGGCTACTTTCGGATCGTTGGCCAGCTTTTTCAGAGCGTCAAGATTTTCTTCATAAATTTTAACCAAAACTTCTGGGTCATATGTTATTTTAAGAACGGTTATCATTCGCTGGAATGCAGAAATACGTTTTGCATAAGAATTTTGTGCGGTGCTCAAAAATTCTTTACCCATAATAGCACTGTTAGAGCTTTGCCTTAAATCTGACAAAAAATCCTTGTATATGACACTGCTGGAAGCTGGAACTTGAAATTTTCGGCTGTTAGAAGTATTTTCCAAAGTAGAGACATCGTCAAAGGTGACATTTTCACGCTTGTCTTTCTTAGGCGGCGCACCAGTAGACTTAGAACAATTGTATCCGGCTTTTGTCTGGTTGATGGTTGGTATTTTCTTTGTCGCAGAGGGCGTTTAGTTTGTATTTCGTTCGTTTGAGGATGATGGAAGCTTGAAAAGATCAGGTACTTATTGGCTTAGGGAGCGTTCTAACCTGTTTAAAGATAACTTTGTTTAATTTTGAATTATTTTGTTCGCTAGAAAATTCTCTAAAAGGACTTTTAACTTAAAAATGATGATACTCACTCTAAAGTAGTTTTTTAAATAAGTTTCAATTATATAAAAAATAAACTATCTTCTTTTTTGATAAATGTTTGGTCTCAAACCTTACTACTTTTTTTTAAGCATAAAGTAGGTTTTTTGTTACAATTAAATTAATTCATAGAATAGAATAAAACGTTTGTTTTTAAAATAAATAATTTTGTTGTCGTGATATCTACTTACTTTTTTTAGCTGTTTTTTGCTTTGATTTCTTTGATTTTTAAACCATGTTTGTAATCGTTTATCATTCAGTTGTGTTTGCCTTGCTAATTGTTCCCTTTCCTTTTTGTTCGGGTTTTTATTTGTCATGTAAAAATTTTTGAGAAGCTTTTTATCATTTTCCCGAGAAATTTCCCTATATCTGACACCGTTGGAAGCTTTAACTTGAATTTTTTGCTTGTTAGAAGTATTTTCAAAAGTAGAAAAATTCCAATTTTGGCTTGCGTTTTGTTGGTTTGAGGATAAAAAAAGCTTGCAAAGATCCGGTACTTTTGAGCTTAGGGAGCGTTCTAACCTGTTTAAAAGAATAATATAATTGATAAAATAACACAGTGTTCTACGTATAAAAAATTTCAATAAACAAATGTGTTTTACATTAAGTAAATTTCTTACTAAAAACTTCACTACAAAAGGACATCATTTTTAGTTCTTAAACATTTTTATGTGGCTTTTTGCTTGTTTTTTGTAAAACTCAGATCTACTTTATTGTCTAGTTTTACACTTAACCTAGTTGTTTAGTGGATTTTATTTCCAACAAGTAAAGTTTTAAAAGGTTAATAAACAATAAATGTTTTAAAAGTATCTTTTGGTACGACATATTATTATTTATTATTATTATACTTTTAACTAAAAACCGCAATTCTAATATTTATTCTAACAACATTTTTACACATGAGATTATTTATACCATAGTAGAATTAAAAAAAAACAATTCTGATAAATTTTATCCTTATAAATGAAAACAGTGTTGTTGGCATTAAGTCAACTTACTCTCTGTCTTTCGTTTTGCTTTTTTGTCTTATTCTTTTAAACCAGTTTCTTCTTTGATCTTCATTCAGATTAGTTTTTCTTACATTGGTATTATTATTCTTCTATGTAACTATGGTCTGGATAATTATTTTTCCGGTATAAGTTATCGAGAGTTTCTCTGTCTCGTTCCAGAAAATAACTTAAATTTGCTTTCAAATTAGCAATACGTTAAGTACTATAAAGTTGTAAGTTATTCAAAGACTAAAACCAGTCAGGATCTATTTTGGTTATTCGACACATTTACTGTTCCTAAAAACAAAACAAAACAAATTAGAAATCACAACTATTTATGCATAAAACTAGTTTAACCTTAAACTTTTACAGCCTTAAAAACTTAAATACCTTTTTAAGCGACTTTTAAAAAATTCCATTTACTCACATAATTTTAGTTCAAAACTACAATACAAGCATTTTTCTAATAACAAGTATAAACTTAAAAAAAAATTGTTTACTTAAGTTCATTTGTAGTTTATAGCAAATGTTTAATATTCTTATTTCTTTAAATCAGCATATATAACCTTCTGTAACTTTATAGCTTAAATTGCGAAAATTACTCTGCTAGGTTTATTGAAATTATCTTTTTCTTTAAAAAACAACTAAGTAAGTATTTATTGTTATGCAGCTTTGTTTTTACTTCTTTGCAATTAAATTTTAGAAAGAAGCCCTAAGTGTAAATTAAAGTTTAAATCCAAGAAAATAATACTGACACAATTTCATTACACATCTCAAATGTATGTATAATTTAATTTGTTTGTAAACTCAATGTCCGCTTGAAATTGTTTAGGTTCTTTTATATAAAGCAGTTTAAAACGTGTCAATTTATACAACTAGTTACCAAGTACGATTGTCAGATTAAGGTGTAAAACTTGTCTAATTTTAAGCTTTAAGATATTTAAAAAATAAATTAAAATATTTTTATACAATAAACTTTAAACAATTTAATAACTGATTGTAAAGCTTTTAAATTTTTAAATTAAAATTTCAATAGCAATAAAAAACTACCTAATTTTAAATGCTTCTTCTGTACTAAATGGTTATGATAATTACTGTTAAGACTTAAAATATATACTAGACTAAATATTATATAAAGATATTTTTTAAGTCATTTTGTTAAATGTATTTTAATTTATCAAGCTTGATTTTAAATAAATTCATTTAAATAATTTTTTTTGTATGTAATATTTTTAAAGTTCCTTTTTTTTTTTCTTTTTTTCAATACAAATCAAATAAAACAATGTATTTTTCTTTGAAAAACTTCTGGCAATCAAATTTAGAACTACATTAAAACCTCTAAATATGTTGTGATGTGCTTACACTAACCTACAACTGATAAAAAAAGGTAAAATATAGCAATTTTGATTAAAGTTTTTTATTTAAGTATGTAATATCTAAAAGTTAAATATACATTTGAGTTTGCGTTTTATGGAGATGAATTTTTTGATACAGCTAAATTTAGATGTTCAAAAACATATATACTTTTATTTAAAGTTTGTTTTTTCTAAACTTTAAAATAATGAATAATTAAAAAATCTATAGAAAAACTCATTATAGCTTCTATTCACATTTAAACTTTGTAAACCATACCACTGTACTTACTTTTTTAATTAAGTAAACAGGGCTCTCAAACGAAGTTGTTGAATAATAGTTTTGAGTTTTGACAATTTTAAGCTCTCCAATAAGTTCGCTGTAATTATTTTGATTTTTGTTACCTAACACGTGTTAAAATACTATGTTTTTTTTTTGTTACATTAAAAAATAGTTAAGATATGATTAAGGTTATCAGTTTAAACTTTACTAAACACACTTTGCGTAGTAATGATATTATGCTTTTTATTTGTGTATCGTTATAAATAAAAATTTTTGATGCATGTCAGTATTTGGCAACAATAAGATTTCCCTATTGTGCTAAAGCTTCACTTCTTTTGCTTGTTTTTGTTACAAGGCAAGCACTTTTAGATTCAATCGTATTTGGTTTATATATATACTCATAGTTTTGAATCAAAAAAAATTATGATTACCATTTTGTAAAATCAATGATAAAAAAATTTTTTTTGAGGATTTTGTTTCAAAACTTGTCATAAACTTAATAAGCAATAATTTGTATTTAGGTCTGTAAATAAAATAATTAAAAGTAAAATATCTGAAAGAAAGTTTAACAAATGCTGCCTTCCATAAAGTTTGTAAACCTTTTTTAATTTAGTTTATACTCAGATATGTAAATCAACTCAAAAAAAGATCATTTTTGAAAGACAGAAAAAATAAAAGTGAATAATTTTATCCCTACTTTATTATAATTGGGTTTTAATTTTTAAACAGTTATAAGGTTAAAATAGCTCAAAAAAAAGGATATTAATAAAAGAACTAAACTTTACAGTCCAAACCCAAAATAATCCACTATATCATTAAACATGTCTTATTCTTCTAAACTATGGGCCTTTGCGTAATAAACTGGCCCATGCGGCCTTAAATTTTAAGTATTATTACCTCCAAC
Source organism: Thalia democratica (assembly GCF_965202585.1). NCBI lineage: Eukaryota > Metazoa > Chordata > Thaliacea > Salpida > Salpidae > Thalia > Thalia democratica. Next base: position 86,290 of record NW_028139247.1, read on the forward strand.
TTATCTTTCTAAACAACTTGTTTATAAAAAACTTGTAAGCAAATTTGTTTCGTTTTTTTTTTCTTTTCTGTAAAATTGTATTTATTTAAAACTTAGTGATCACGTTTTTCACTCATTTTAGAGAGAAGTACGTAAGAATCAATTTAAAGTATGCATTTTAAAAGAATGGTAAAAAAATGCTTAAGTATTATCAGTTTAGTGCATATTTACTTATCTTACATGTTTAAGTAAAGTAGTGGTTTGCTCCGTTAGTTGCTGTTTGTAGAAACCTTCGACAAACTAACTTAACAATATCTTTTATAAAGTTCGCATTGAATTTCTTCAATTCCACATTTTCTTTTTCACTTTAGTATTTCGTAATAAAAGCGCCACATAATTCTTGTTGCCTGACTTTCTATTCAACTACTAACCACGCTTTTGCATCTTACAATGTCCTTTCACATTTCCTTTTCTTTCATTATGTGCTGAACCACCGCAGCTGAAGACGACCTTAGTTTTTCTAAATTGTTTTGTACATTTACAGTATCCTTAAACACGTTCAAATTTAGAATATTAAAAGCGGTCTAACACTTCAATAAATTTTGTGTTAGCTTACTAGAGAAAATAAGTTTTTGTTATTTTCTTTATTTGTCAGATTTTTTTCTTTCGATCGCTTTAGAAACTAATTCAATACTGTCGTTTTCAATTATTTTTTTACAAACTTTATGTAGACCTTTTGGTAGATATCAGCTCGTCTAATCTGTAATTTTTAGTTTTTCGCGCTTATTTAATTTGTAGTGTTCAACTGCGGCACACAGTGCGGACTCGCTGTGAGCAACTATTTTATTGCGTTTTTTTCTTTGCTGGTTTACCTAGATACTTTTTCTACCATAAAATTTGTGACTTTTTGCACAACAACTACTTTAAAAGCTATATTTAGTTATCTTACATTTACTTTTTATCTGTTGCTCGACCGACTATAGTACGTTTATGGATCCTTTTTTTATCCTTTACAGCTCTTCTTACCTATTTACTCTTTACATGTTTTCTAGCTCTTTAGTTATGAAGTTTTCTTCTGACGCTTTCTTCAAATCCGTCATTTAGTTTTTGATTCATTTAGTTTTCATCTTGTGCAATTTATTTATCATTCATCTCAACCCATTTAGTTGCTTCTTCAGCTACACTATAACCATTTGTCCTTCCGAAATTTACTGTCTTGCATTTTTGTAGGCAAGCAAGGAAGGACAATTTTAATTTTCAAGTGTTTACTTTGAATTCGTTTGCCTAACATTTTTTCTAAATTAGTAATTTAATTTAGTGTATTCAGTTCTCATATAAATAATAAAAATATTTTGACGTTGATGCAAGCTTGGTATATCAAAAATATTCTACAATGGGTTTCAGTCACTTGCTGAATAACCTTTTCTTTTACATCTATATAGCAAAATATAAAATTTACGAATAAATTTAAATTACTTTAAACTTCTGTGTAAAAATTTGATAATGGTTAATAAGATCAGTAACAGTTTGTTGCTGTCGAGCTTATTTTTTGAATTATAACCTTTATAATTTCTCAAAAATTCATTTCAACTTCAATTTTTCTTACGATTCTCATTAAAGTTAGTTCATCGTCAAGGCCAACACCACATCTAAAACAAAATTTTAACAACCAACTCTTTACACTATAAATAAAATTGAATGTAATTTGACTAACTAATCTATAACATTTTAAATAGTTATGGGATTTCATTAGCTTGTTAATGAAGGTTCATGAAATATTTAACTCTGAAACTCTGTGTTTATAAAGTTCTAATGTTTAATTAAGTTTTTTTTTCCTGAAATGAGAAGATAAAATGTACAATGTATAATTTTTTTTATGAACTCTTAATTTAAAGTCGTTAAAATGATTATTATATACTGTTATTTTTTGTGTCTGTCAACAGTTACGTTGGCTTGTTGGACTCGTAAATAAAAGATTCTAGTTCAGGAGCGATTTTGAAAAGGCAGAATCAAAGAGTTCAAATGTATTGTAACATAAGCCTGATTAACACTACGACATAAAGACAATAAACTTTTAGTTTTTGTTTTATTATTTCATGATATCTTTTTTTTTCAACTTCTTTAGTTAGTTTGTAACATGTGTATTTTCGAACAACCGTTATTGAAAAAATTGTGTTCATGTTGAAGACATCTTAAGATTTTGCGGGTAAATTGAGTGAATAACTTTAGTTTGTAACCAAATACTTTAAAACCGTTTTTAACTTAAAAGTTTTTTTATAAACTAATAGTGTTAAAAAGACAGTGAAAAAAGGTTTTATGAAAAATACTTAAATTTTATGTACGGAGTACCATATAAAATAAATTAGTATAGAAATTAAATATAAATAATAATAATTATAAACAATATAGTATTAGTAATAACTAAATGTATAATTATAATTAGTAATAAATAAACTAAGTTAGTGTATAACAGTGGTGTCGCGTGGTATTTTCTAAGATGGTAGAGAAAAAAAATCGTCCAGTTTTGCAAAAGTTTCATTTTTGCACAGCAGTAAAATAATTAAAATAATGTTTTTAGAAAAATAAATAACAAAAAAAAAAAAAAAAGATAAAAACGTACTTACCGAGAGTAAGGGTTATAGGTAACAGTTGTACTAATTATAATTATTAGTTATAAAAGTTTTTTTATAAAAAAAAAGGTACTGACCGAGGGTAAGGGTTAGGGTTAACAGAGATAACAAAAAACAAAAAAAACTAAGAAAGTGTATTAAAAAAAAACAAAAAATTTAATAAAAAAACAAGTTACTGACCGAGGATAAGTGTTAGGGGTAACAATGATAGTTTATAAAAAAAAGAGCTATAAATAAAAGTAAACTCAAACCCTTGCAAAAATGTCTGCTCGTGCAAAAGTGTCTTCGTGCAAAAGTGACTTTTCCTGCTATTCTATCTTCGCATAGTTTAATCTTCTCGTACAAAAGGGTCTTCATGCAAAAGTATATTCTTGCAATTGATGAACTCGTGCAATTTTGATAGCTAACTATTGTATCAGTAACGTGAACATCCAAAAAGTATAAAGTTTTTATAATCTCTGATTTAGTTATTAATTTTGTGGAAAAGGGTAAAATTGCAAGAAGATAAAATTGCATAAAAAAACAAAATTGTACGAAGACAAAGTTACAAATAAGGTCAATTTTGCACGAAGAAAATTTGACGGAGATCTTTATATGTTATATATCTTTAAAGACAACAGCTTCAAATAAACGATTTAGCTAATTTTATACTGTTTTTAGTGCGGAAGTTTAGTTTACAAAAACCATATATTTTTAAATAAATTTTTTGTTAGCTTTTATTAACTATAGCAATCAAGGGTTGCCTTACACTCTGGGTTCAAGGAAAGGCAAAGTTTTTTTTTTCAATTTTAAAAATGATAAAAATTTAAAGTTAAAAAGCATATCGGTTTTGAATCTAATCAAGGTATTGATTCTCCTATATTGTCATCACTGAAACCAAAATTCAACACTCTGTAAATTTTGATCAGAAAAAGTTTTCAACTTACTAATCTTTGTATAAAATAGAATCAAACACAGCTACACAGGAAGACGAGCAACATGATTCTATTTTAAAATAAACTGAAGCAGTTGTATAGGGCTATTTTTGCTACAGAATATTTTAATGCAGAAATTGAAGCGGGTGAAGTCTTAAACTGGTTGAGCTTGAACAAGACAAAACACCTACATCTTGCCAGTTTTGCAAAAAAAATATCTTGCTGCACTATCATCTTCTGTGTATTATGTAAGACTATTTTTGAAACTGAGAACTTGTACGAGCAAAAGCGCAATCAATTGCTTCCAAAGACTGGCGAAATTTTTTTTATTTCTCCACCACAACTTAAAAAAACAAGAATAGTCTTTTGAAGTATAACACAGACATTCTTTTGCAATTGTAATTCATTTTATACTTTTAAACAATTACTAAGATTAATTCATTTTTTGTAATGGTTAAAGTGTAATCCTAAGTGAAATTTAAAAACTTTTTATTTTAATTGTAATTCCTATTCATTTTATTACAGTTGGTACTATATTTCAATTTATCACGGCTCAATGTTTTATAAAGCACACTTTGAAAAGTTAAAGTTATTTTTAAATTATGAAGTAGTAAACTATAGAAGTAATTCGTATATTGTTTTTTATGGTTCATTAAAAATATTTCTTAAGCTAAAAGTAAAATATTTTACTTTTTTTGTGATTAATTTTCTTTTTTTATGCATTTTTTAAAGTCTATATTTTATCTACTTTGCATAACAAAAGTGCAATTTAATTTGTAATGTTGCATGGCCATCAAAGTATTGAAACTAAGTTTATTGTATGTAGCCTAATTTCTTTTTCAGCGAGACAATCGTTTTTTTGTTTACTTTTAAAATAATATAATTTTATATAAAACTGTATCTATTTCTGACCTTTGTTTAAGAATGTTGTTCAAACTTTACGAAATAAGTAATAATATAATTTGTAATTGTTAATTATAAAGTTATCACTAAATACTATTACTTATTACTATTATTAAACAGCCGAATCCGTATTTGAAAATAAGATTCGGAGCCGGCCGAAACCTAATTTGAAATTAAGACTCGGATTCGGCTGCATCCAAAATTGTTTGGCCTCGGTAGACAACTACTAAAAACCATACTCGTTAAAGCTAAAACGCATTGTGTTTAAAGCAAAAAAACTTCCCTAGCAGTAGGATCTAAAGTTTGATTTCAACTAATTTAAATATTACTGCCCGGATTTTGTTAATCTAACCACAGTTTTTTTTTTGAATAACTCTGCTCCTAGCTATATTTCTTTTTAGTTTTGCTGTTTATCTTAACCGAAGAGTTAAAACAATTAAAATTTAATTTCTGCATGAGTTATTTTGTTCCCGTTTTTCTATTGTATTATTGGTTAAATTTGACACAGAAATATACTAAAGTTTATTACCTATTTACTCTTCATTATTAATATAAAACTACCAGATCAATTAAAGTAGTATCTGATCGAAGCTTAATCTAAAAAGTATATTTAAGGCTAGATCTGGACCCGGATGTTAGATTCAGTAGATCTATAATCATAGTTTAAAACATTATCATAGCTTATGGATAGAAAATTTTAAATCTCGGTTTAAATTCATAACTTGTGGCTACTTTCCATCAAGAACCATAAAACTTGTACTGAACAGTTATGCAGAAAGTTTGATATTAAATCTTTTATGATTGAGAAGCATCATTTCTCACAGCTCTACTTCAAAATAAAACTCACATTTTGTTACGTGAAAGTGTAATGGCAGTAATGGTGAAAAAACTAAACTTTATTTTATGCGTTTAAACATCCAAAGTATAAACACATAAATTATTTTTTTTAGGTATATTAAGCTAAAACTTGAAAACATAACATCTAATATCATAAAAATCCGAGATAGCAAATAACAAAACCAAGTACTTAAAATTGTATAAAAATTTCTTTTGTCAAATTTAACTTTAAAATAACGATTTATTCGCCGGGCTCTAAAATTTTGTTTATTTTACAACTTATTGTTAAGTTTTTTAATCAACTTACTTAATATGACTAATATTTAATATAATTTTAGATGTTATGTTTATTTGTTATATGAAACTTTTAAGCGAAAAATAAAATTAAGATATAAATTAATTACAAAACATAAAAACATCAAATCAAAAGTTATGAATTAAGTTTATAGTAATATTTATAAAAAATCAATTTTTTTTTATTTTTAAAGTAAGATTCATTTTCTTCAAAACTTTTTGCAAATATTAGGAACAAAATACTGGTTGAGCCCTGAACGTTATATCTAGTCTAATTTTATATTTTTTTAAATTGAACACATTCTGAACACATATTTCTCAGCAGTTTGGAAAAATGGTTAAGTTAACACCATGTAAATATTCAAAAAAATAAGCATTAGAACTAGATTTTTCGTCAGTCACATTAACGAAAGTTTAGGTACTTTGACGCAGAAAAAGTTTGTAATACTTTTGATAACTTGACAGAGCCCTTTTTGCCACCAATCTTCGTTAACATCATAACAATGAACATCTGTTGAGTCATTTTCAAAAATATAAACACAATTTCCTACCAGTATGGCGCTTGTGAAAGCTACTTTTAAACAAGAATAATTATCCAAGAGTTTTGAACCGGGCATAAGGGTGAATCTTTTACTAGTGCTATCGTACACTTCACACGATCTATCAATAACAAATAATTTGCTTTTTACCGCAACCAAACTGTGGCTCCATCTAGGTTTCACCATGCTAGACATTACAGACCAGGTGTTTGGTAGCACATCATACAATTCCACAGTGTCTAATGGAGAAAAACCAATTAACTCATCATCATCATCTTCCTCCAATCCTCCGCACACTACAATTGCTTCTTCAAACACGGTGCACGCTGCTTTCATCCTTCCTTTATTCATTGCAGCAACTTCTGTCCATTGGTAGTTTTTGTATTAAACTTCAAACAGGAGTTTGTTTCGTAGTAGTGTTTTTTACCTCCAAAAATGAAAACCTGATCCATAAAAACACATGCGCAAAAGTTTTTCCTCGGAAACGTTTGTTCACCTTTGATAAAGTTAGATATTTCAGTCCAAGTATTTGATAAGGGTGAATATTTTTCTACTGACATAGTTAGATTCCACTTAACGAAACGACAATTAAACACGTAAACTTCTCCTTTCACATAAACAGCTTTGGAATTATAACTTTTATTAACTAATGACGGAAGAGGTTGCACTCTGTTCATGTCACACTCGTTTATCTGTGTTACATTTCTAACAGCTTCATTCAGTTTTGTGTTAAAGCCTCCGCAAACGAGTATGTTGAAGTGATCCTGAGAACAATATCTGCTTTGTTTGTTCATACTTAGTTGATTATGGTCACAATGGTCTTTATTATCTAGGAGCTGTTTTATTACTGCAACGCATTCCACTGTTTCTAACAAACAAGATGGGTCATTCAAAAGTTGTCTTAAAGTGTCTTTTGAAAGCAAGTTGAGGCGTGTTGTGAGTAAAAGATGTTTTGAATATTGTCGGCGTTCTTCTATATCGTGTTCTATCCACTTTATAGCAAACTTATAAATTTCAAGTTCAGATGTTATGAGAAGTTCAGAACTTAAAAGTATTCTTTTGATATCAGTAAAACTTAGTTCTAAAAACTTCTGTTGTCAACAAGCGCAGTGAAACAACGTTCTATATAATCATTTATCATTTTTTTAAGACTTGGTAAATGTAAAGTTTTAACCAACTGAAAAAATATCAGCACGTTAAAAATATTTACTTTTTCTTCAATTGTTTTACAAAGTAAGTTCATTACATTTTCGTCAAGATAAATTTTGTTGTAACGAGCTCTTGATTTTCAAGCCTTCCACCTTTAAAAAAATTTAATGTTATTTTATTTATTGAGAGTTTTTATAGTTTTATTGATAAAAAATTTTAATAAATACAGTCATGAACTTTATAAGTTTTCACTATTTTACAATAGTTCAATTTTTAAGTGAAAAGCAAAGTTAGTTTTAAATAGTGATGCACCGGACCCACAATTTCGGGTCCGGCCAGAACCGGATCCGAATTTTTTTTTTCAAAATAGGATCCGGCCGGATCCGGATCTTTTTTCATATAAAGATCTGGCAGGATCCGGACACCAGACAAATATGGCAATGTCCGGCCGGATCCGGACCGGATCTTAAATGTCAACACACTTTATAAAAAAAATAGGTTACATTATATATATATATATATCATAAAAATTGGTCTAGCACCAAGAAAAAGTAAAATCTGGAGAAATCTAGGGAAATTCATGATCTTTTCAATTTTATTTAGGGAAATTTAGGGTTTTTTTTTTTTTTGGAAAGTTGTAAAAATCTAGGGATATCTAGAGAAATCAAAAAATATGTAAATCCTGTAAAGTGTGTATAAACTAGTCAGAATATAAATGAGGTTTTAAAATCTAAAAAAAAATACTTTAATCTAATAATAAGTAGAACAGCTAGCCACAAAAGGTTGACAATTTTAGGTAATATTTACAATTAATAATCTGAAATCAAATTCTTGAACAAAATTAACTAGAAAATCACAAAATATTGAAAAAAGGATCAGCTCAAACTCATTCAAAATCTAATAGAAAACTAGCGTGAGTTATTCAAAAATCTTAAAATTAGCCTGAGTTTTTATAAAAGACTAAACGAGGCAGCCTAAGATTTTCAAAAATTCCTAAAAATTTTCAAATAGCAGGGTTGCCACTGTTTAACTAAAAAAAAAAAAAAAACTAGCTAGAGTGAGTATAAACTAGCCTGAGTCAGAATGAGGTTTATAAAAACTGAAAAAAATACTTTAATTTAATAATCAGTAGAAGAGCTAGCCATAAGGTTGACAATTTGGTAGTAAATTTCAATTTTACAACAAAGGTAAAGAGTTGCATTTCTTAAATGTTCATTTCATAGTTTAAATGTAAACAAATGTAAATTAGTCACGTGTACAAAATGAGCCAATCAAGGTAAGTGTTTAAACTTAAGTGACGAAAATTACTCTTTTTAATTAATACAGGATTTGTTTTTGAAAAAAATACTTATCTGTATGTTCTTTTTTACTAACTAGATCCGATCTTTGTTAGAATCCGGGCGGAACCGGATCTGAATATTCTTTTTTAAATCAAGATCCGGTCGGAACCGGATCCAGATTTTTTTTTTAAATTGAGATCCGGCCGCAACCGGACCCGGATCTTTTTTCATATCAAGATCCGGCAAGATCCGGATATCAGACAAAAATGGCAATATCCGGCCGGATCCGGACCCGGATAGTGATTCCGGTACATCACTAGTTTTAAATAACCTGCATTAGTTTATAAAGGCACTAACGATCTACTTATAGTCAAAATAGTTAAAAAAACTAAGTATTTTATTAAAAATTTCTAATCAAAGCTAAAGTAGATAACTTATCATATAACTCGAACAAAATTTTGTGCTCAAAGGTTTTTTCAATACATTAACCTCTCGCTTATTTACGCACATTGTGTCCACAGAAAAAGTGCGTAAAGATTCGAGAGATCGTAAAGATACGAGAGGTATCAAATATACTTACTACAATGGCTATTTTTTAATATTGCTTCTATTTAAAAGCAGACTGGGGACTTTCCAACTTTTAACAATTTGTTTACTTTATTTATGAATATGAAAACAAAAGATGAAACTATACATATATTAAGAAAAAGGATTTATATTTATACAAAACAATTTTACTAATTAGATTTATTAATTTTAATAATAATAGATTTTATCTTTATTTATATATGACTTATTTGATACTTGACGTTTATATTCTATTCTACTTAGCAATTTCAATTTATAATTAAGCATTTGCTTACAATTAAGAAATGTTGTGGTATCTATATCAAAATTTGTTTATATAGCCTTATACAAAATTATGCATTTAGTGCTGTGATAGATTTCATCTTTTGAACAAAAATCTATGAAATATAAGAAAAATGTTTAATTAAAATTCCTTATGTTATTACAACTTTTTTTTTAAATTGTCCTTTGTCCACATAAGAATAAACTTTCTTGCATGTATCAAAGATATATTAATGGATTTTTGAGTAGGAATGTAATTTCATGCCAAACGAATTTGAGGAATTGAATTTTTTTTATTTAAAGATATAAAAGGAAGAGTGTTAAGACACTCAAGCTATAGAAGTCAAAGCAATAGAGTTCAATAGGTTCCTTATGGAAAGCATAAACTAAAAATGCAAAAAAAAAACTAATTTCACTTAAAAGTATACAATAAACCTAATTTGTGCACTATTAAAAAAATTAAAATTTTTAATTTTTGAATATTTTAGAATTCTCAAATGCTTAACTAAACGAGAGTGCGTAACGTCACGAGTGCGTAAAGATGCGAGAGGTTACTGTACTTAGAAATATTCTTTTAACTATTTATCAATAGTAATCATAAATCATAGTAATTTGCTTGTATTTGTTTATTTAGTTGACAAATGTGAAAGTAAACGATGCAAAATCGAAGAAAAGTAAACGATATATAATACAATAAAAAAGCTTATTTTATTTTTTATTTGCAATTTCAATGCATTGAGCATGTTATAAGAAAAATTATATAGTTTATCAGCAGTTATTTAAAAAATTTATTATAATTAAACAACTTATTCTACCTCCCTTAGCATATGTTATTACAATAATCTACAACAAAAGAAGAATAAAAAATTCATAGGCTAACGAAAATCATTTAACTGTTCATAAAAAAACAGTTACCAATTAGCACACCAATCCGCCAATAAAATTATGATTAAGTTCACCAAAAAACAATAAAGAACATCAAAAAAGACTAGAAAGAAAAATAATAATTTTTTAAGGAGCCTTTATTCCTGAATGTAGCAGAGAAACTTAAGTTTTATTGGACAACAGTAAAAATTTTTTATAGTTGCATGAAAAATTTCAAAGAAAAATTTATTAAATAAAATAACAAAAATTTAATAGTAAAAAAATTGCAACTCAAGAACGAAATAAATGCTTTTAAAACAATATTTATTTAGAATGCAGCTTAACATACCAAGCTTCTAAAAAAAAACATAAAAAAGTGTTACGCGGTTTTATAACTATATAACATTCAGAAATAGATACAATAATCATAAAGCTAGTTTTAACAATAAATTAAAAATAAATAGCACTAAACTATGAAATTACACATGGGAATTGAAAATTCAAACAAGACTATGATTTAAAATGGGAATACAATGCAGAACGTAAACAATACAAAAAATATACTAAAACATGTAGTTTATGTAGCTTATGTATCTTGAAAAAATTAGAAATTGAAAAATTTATATGACAATTTGTAATTAAAAGAATATAAAAAAAAACAAAAAAATTAAATATTTTCAATATTTAAACAGTTTTTTTGTTGATTTGTTAATTTTTTTTTTTGTTTTTGGGTTTAAAAACTTTAGAAAAGAACTTGCAATTTTTTTTTTAATTTAGTTGTAAAGTAGGTGGTTTAATTAAAATTACTTTTTTTGCCTTTGTAATATGTAAACAAATAAAAGTTTAGTCTTATTGTTGTAGTACAAGTTATAGTATGTATTTTTATCAGAACTTAAAATGGTTTTATATTCAAGTAAGAATTTACATATGACAAACATTTTATTTATTTGTTAATTGATGTCTTTTATTTTAAGGTCCAATGTATTAAACTTATTGTTTTTTTATAATTCTTCAGCAATAATTCTGAAGTATTATCTTAAACTTTATTGATTTTAAGTTTTAATATTTTAATAAAGTTATTGTTGTATTCATTACGTTTATAAGTAATATGTCCATTAATGTTAAAAAACTAAAGCTTCTAAAACTATCAACTTGCCTGAATTAAGAAATCGGATGGTATTATCTTTGAATTGCTTTGCAGAGTTTTCTTTACAAAACTTCAACATTTTAAGTTGTTTAAAATTAGGATCGTTATGACCAACATCTCTTAAAATCATCTTGTGAAAGTTTTCTTTGGTGTTTTGGTTTTTTTTCCTTTGGGAATTCATTCATATCTTTATTCTATTATAAGTTTGCTAAAAATTTATGAACAGTGACACAAACTTAAATAAAATAGAAGATTATAGGAAACTACTTAAAAAAAGGAAGAAATTGAATAAACAACGAAAAAAAAGAAGCATTCTACTTGTTAGCTGATAACAAAAGTTTACTTTTTTTTAAGTAGAATATTTTTAATAGTTGCGATTTGTATTTTTTTTATGGTAATTGTTTTGATTTACTTAATACCTATCTTTTTGACTACAATAGAAAAACTTTATGGCTTATTATGTGGCTATGCATGGCAGTTTTGTTTAGGTGTTTGGAAAACTCAAAAATATTAGAATATTATTTAAAATAAATCTTTATTTAGGTTGTATAAGACATTTTTATTTAAACTAATTAAAAATTTAACTATTTAAACTAATTAAAAATTAATTATTAATACTAAACTAATTGGTTTAAATAGAAAATTTTATTTACATTAAAAAAAGAAAAAAAAAAAATTTCTTACTTTTTTTCACCTAGTATTAATCTGAAACTTAGGATAAAATTTTAGATTTAAAGAATTTAAAACGTCTTAAAACTATTACAGCTCAAAATTTTATAAGTTTCACAAATGTATTTAATTTTGAGATTTTAAATAATCATATATTTTTGCTCTAGAACTAAAAAATATTAGTATAATTAACAATTAAAACTAAGTTCGATTAATCTTAGATCAAAATACAATACTTATATAAAACACAGTGTTTTGTTTTATCAAGAAACCTTATATTAATAGGTAAATTATAAAATTTATTTTTATTAACCTAGAGTTGCCACACTTAAAGAAAAAAGGCTACTATTAATTACCAACGTCTAGCCTGAGTTACATTTAGGTAGCAGAGTTTGCCTGAGTTTGAAAAAGTAAACCTATTTGAATATGCTAAAAGTTATTTAATCAAACTTAACAACCTGCAAACAGCAATATAATAACTAATGAACTTTAACAAAAACTAAAACATTTTAAGATCAAAAATTACTATGAGGTTTATATATAGAAATAAGGTGTGAAGCCCAAACTATCAAAGTTCATGTTTTTGACAACCCAGTAAATAAAATTTGATCTAGTAATAACAAATAAAGTGTTTATTTTAGATTTAGTTGCCACGGATCATCTAGTGCATTCAAAATATTGTTTATATCTTCAAAGTCTAGATCAGGGTTGACTTATAATTTAGGTAAATTTTTTCTAGGTTTTCAAAATATTTTCCAGGTTTTTTAAAGTACACTTTTAGAGTCTATTTTAAGTATAAATCTTATTTTAAGACAAAAAACTGAGTCAATTAGTATTAAAAAATTGAAAAGATATTGTAATGCTATTTTAAATATGTGTTTATAATAAAGTTTTTGTGATGATGACAAAAAGCTATTATATACATGAAAAAATGTTTGTGTCAAATCAAAATTTTATTACTTGAAATGTTCAAACTATTAAAATTTTAAGTTTCTCCATTAATTTTTAGACAAATTTTCAGGATTTTCAGGTTTTTTTTTTCAAAATTTCCAAAATTACAGGTTTTTTTAGCCTAAATTTTTAAGTTCCAGGTTTTTCAAGGCTCTCAGGTTTTTTGGCAAGCCTGTTTAATTTTTAAACATACATATTTTTCCACCTCTGTAAAGTATGCTTTTATGTCAATATGTTTAACAGACTTAACATACTATACTTAAAATACTTGCTTATAGTATAAAAAAAAATTTCAACTTAACAGCTAAAGGTTTTTTAAAAGTCTTTTTTCCAGGATTTCTTGACTTCTTCTAGGTTTCTTAAGAATTATTTTTAAGTTTTAGTTAGGAAATAAATTTAAGGTAATATCTGTTTACAAAAGAAAAATAAATAACAATAGTCTTTTTGACTCTAATTAAAAATACTTGAACTTTATAACTGTAAAGTTTATTTACAAAAAAAAAATTATTATAAATTAGCTGATATAAGCCTAAAAAAGTCAGCTCAATACAACAGCAAAAAATAAATATTTAAATTATTGTTTTTCTAGTAAAATCTGCATTCGCAAAATATTTTTTGTTTTGTTAAACAGATTTTTAGTAAATAATTTTGAAATATTTTAAGTTTTAACTAATCAATATTTTCTGTGTTTAGGTGCTTACTTTGAGATACACAGTTTAACATAAAACTTTCCACTAAAAAAATACTTTGCTAAAGAAAGTTATTTCAAATAAAATATTTGTGGAATATTTAAACGAGGTTATCCAGTTCTAGTTTTTGCATAAACTCCACTATTTATGCTAAATATGCTAGATAAGCAAAAAGTCTGAATAACATCAAACTAGCTTGAGAAATGTTTAATATAAAAACAATAAAATATAGGTAGATAAATTGTGAATCTTTTGCAAAAAAATATCATACCTGAGGTTTTTAAATACTTAAAAATAGTTCTTCTGGATTAGTGTAATTCAGTCTCAACTTTTAAAAACCAGTTTAAGTAGCCAAGTGGCAAAGATATTGTAGCTACCTAGTTTAAACTTATAACTAAAAGTACTTAAAAAACTTTAAAAATAATAAGTTTGAATAAAACTTTTATTTCATATAAAATGCATGTTTAGTGCATTTCAAAATATTTAAATTAAGAGAAGCTATGTATATAATTATGACAAGGAATTTTAATAAACATAAAAATTTGTTATTTTATTTTTTAAGGAGCAACAATCCCTAAATTCTGTAGAGTTAACAATAGATATTAATAATAAGAAAAAAAGCTTTTATTACTATCAAAAAATTAAGTGCAACAAATTTTCATACTTTTCAAAAAAGTCAATTTTCAGTGTTCTTTTTCAAATAAAAAACAATTATATTTTTTGAAGATTCCTCCCTTTGCTAGTAAGTGAAAAAATAGTTCTTAATACAGTCAACTCCAAGTCTTATTTTAGTATTAGTCAGTCAACCAAAATTTTTAAAGATAAACTTTAAAAATATGAGTTGAGTTATAGTTCTTAAAGATTGATAAAGTTTGAAGGGGTAAACAATGAAAAATTAAATTTAAAATTTTCTAACTTAATTTTACAAAACAGTTTGTTTTCTTTACATCTTGTTGGTATTAATAAAAACTGCTTTATTTGAGAAAAACTACTAAAATGTGTTGGAACTGACTATTTTAAGGGATATATAGATTGTATTTTATTGTGAATATTTTAAACTATTTGTTAACTTCATTTTGAATTCAATATTCAATATAAATTGAATACCAGGTCCAAAAATCTACATATATAAGATGAAGGCGCGAGAACGATTGTTGAAATTCATATTCTTTGTTTTTAAATTGCCACAAGTCAAAATGTATTGTATAGTAAAAAAAATATCTTTATGTAGGTTTTATTGATACCTATAAGCTACTTTATTTTTTTACGAAAATTAAGAATTTTTTGAGATATAGTTGTAGAAGTTTTTATTGAATTTTAATCTTTTAACTTTTTTGTATCTCAAAAATTAATTCAAAAAAATGGCTCGTAGATATTAGTAAAACTTACACATTTTTTTTATTAATGTTTGAAGATATGGTCTTTTGAGTTATTTTTTAAGAATTTTAATTATCATGTACCACATATATAGTATGAGAATTAAAGTTTAATTAAACTTTGTTATAACTAAAAATAGTACAATAAATATATAACTTTTTTATGTGTACACAATTTCGGAAAAATAAAAATTTCAAATACTAAACTAAAACTATAAAATAAAGAACATAATATTTGTTATAAACTATTTTAATTACTTGTTTTAGTATTTTCTTTTATTTCTAATTAAGAATAGTTTTCAAATTTTTTTAATTTATAAACTAAAAACTAACTTTTGAATAATTATTAAAGCTTTAAGCAATTATTACTTGAAAAATGTAATAATTAACAAATAATCATTTAATAAATATATGAAAAGATAAATAAAAGTAAGTAGCTCTCGTAGAGTCTATTATTTTAATTTTATGAAGTTTTTTAAGCTGCATAGTTTTGTTCTGTTTTATGTGTTTTAAATATAAATTTAAACAATGTTTTACAAAATTTTACAAAAGATGATATATAGAATAAGAATTCCTCAATAGTATAGGCTTCAGTTTTTAATTACTTTTTTTAAACCACTTAACTAAACCACTTAAAAATTTTATATGTATATATTGTTTAATTTAATATTTTTTTATGTTGTAATGCAAAACAAAACCTAAATCCAGATCTTAAATTAAAGCAATGACCAAGGTATTTAAATAATTATATTTAATATAAAATTTAAAAGTAAGTAAAGCATGTAGATTTCAAAGTATAAACCAATAAATTTTAATTCATGTTTTTTTTTTATATCGACATGACAATTATTTTATTGTCGATTACTGGCTACCAAACATTTATTTTATGAAAAAATTGATCAGATGAAAACTACTTAAGTTCTTAAAATAACAAAATTGTAGAATTATATTTTGGAACTATAAAAGTTTTTGAAGAATTTTTAACAAATAGTAAATAAGACTTTTTTAAAATTTTACATTAAAATAATAACAATTGCAGTTTTTGCATTAATTTAGAAATTAAATTAATTTTAAAAATAATTATTTATTAATTAATAATTATTTATTTAATTTTAATTCAAAACCTTAGAATTGTATTATATATAATAATATAGTTTTTTTTAACGAAGGATAGATAATCTTCAATTATGCAATAGTAATATTTAAAATAACAATTAAAACGATGAAACAGATGTCGATAGTTAATAAAATAAAATCACAATACAGCGAGTAAACGTGATTGTCAAATTTGATAAACGGTAAAAATGTCTTACATATTCTTTAATTACCTTTGTTTTAGTTATTAATACTTTTATTTCACTAAATTATCTTTTTTCATATACAAACTTTAGAAATTTTTTTTTGTATTATCCTGAAATTATGTTTTCAAGTAAAAGATTTTTGACTGAAATACACCAATTTAAGAACTAAACATAATTAATTGTATATATGACATTTTAATTGTAATAATTAACGTTTTTATTTTCATAAAATATTGTTGTAATCAATTTAGTTTTCTTATTTTACAAATAGTTTTATTTGAGCATATCTGTTTTAAAAAATTAAAATAAATCGTAAAGCTAACTTAAAAAAGTTATATTTTAAACATCTAGGAGGTAAAAAGTCTTTATGTCCTTTAAAATTATTTTGCTGTATCTTAAGCTGAAAAACTTAGTATCATAATTTTAATGCAATAAAAGGCTGTATTTATTTGATATGTTGAAAAGTTTCAGGTTTTTATGTTGTTATATATAATTTAGTATTATATGAAACAGCTTTTTTTCTTAAAATAAACTATACATTTTAAATTCTAATTATAAAGAAATATTTTTTTTCAGATACTATTATAAAAATTATGAAGGTAACTTTGGCTTTAGTTCTGTTGTTTGCTGGAAGTCAAGCAAGCCCAATTCCTCGAAGTGCATAAGACTTGTTTCAAAACAATGCTTAAGACTCTGTTCAAAGTTAAAAATAAATATTTGTAAATTATAATATTTAACAATTATTATTACAACTGAAGCTGAGTTATTGTTTTGTAAAACATATAAAAGATTAAAATGAAAACTAAAGCTAATCTATTTTTTTTTCAAAACTTTGATTAGGTAAAAAAACAAATATTTTACATACATATTATTATGTTATGTAAATCTAGATAAATGATCCATCTAAATTTAGTGAATATATGGGGTTGGTAAAACAAATGAACGCTGAAATGATGGTTGGTGTTTAAACAATGTTAGTTTTAAAATATTTTTTTTTAATTTATATTCTAAATGTTTAAATAAAGTAGAGTATTGCTAAAAAAAATAATAAAAAACAATCTTAAACTATGATAAGTTTAATTAAATGTGGCCAAAATTATTTAGATAAACGTTTAACAAAGATTATAAGGAGAAAAGTAATTAGTTTTAAATTAAAATTATGTGTATTTTCATTTAATAAAAATGGTCAAATTTATTGTCCTGTTTTAGAAAACCACATTTTTTTAGAAAAGGTCTGCTTTGAAGAAATTAAAAAAAGCTATGGCCCACTTCAACAAGATTTCTGAAAAACTATCAAAAAAAGTTGTTAATAACAAAACTTTAAACTTAAGCAGAGTCAAGATGAATCTACAGTGTCTCCAAAAAAAACTTTTCTTCCAAGTTTACACCTACAAATCAACAGGTTACTTTTTCTTTAATTTGTTTATAACTTAAATCATTCATTATTTTTATAGTTAAAATTTAACATTTGCCGTTTAAATCATTCAAGGCACAACTGATATTTATAATAGAACAGGGGTCGACAGGCAGTTAGTGCTTGCGGGCCAAATTTCAAGTTTCCAAAATCTTCGCGGGCCGCAGTTTTAGTTTTAGTGACACTAATAAGAAACTTTTATTTTTATTTAGTTTTTTTTTTTAATGACTTTTAGCTACACACAGAATACCTATTTAAATTATGCATATTTAATGGAATGAAATTTTCATAGACTAATATAGTCAAAATTTAATTAATTATATACTATCATTAAAAGTTAATAAGATTAACTTAGTTGTCTTTTTTTTACTTACAACCTAATTCTCTGTAAAAACTAAGTTTGAAAAACACCTATTAGTCACTTTTGTATATTATTTATATTGCAACCACTCTTCATGTTTATAAAAATGTTAAGTGTTTAAATTAGTTTTTGTGTTTTAAATAATTTGCTCTTTAAAAAAAATTCAGTAACTAGTTAATTAAACAAATTTAATACCTATATGTTAGTAAAAAAATACTACAATTTTTTAACATAATTAATACTTAAATACTTTAATAAAAAAGCTTTTAATAAATAATTAGTCTTTTACATGGTTGCAACTTTAAAAGCAAAAATTTCTGAATTACATAAAACCAGCCTCAGTTTATTATAAGTTAAAAAAGCTAAAAACTTGCTTGGAAAAAACAAAAGCTTTAATACTTAACTAAAGTATCATCATAAAAAAATATAAAATATTTAAAACGATAAGTTAAAAACTATAATTGTTAAGCTTCACTATAGACATACAAAACTACTCTGAGAAATCAAAGATTTATTCAAAGTGTTTGAAATAAAAATTTCACACGTACACCTGAGTTTTCAAAAATGTCTTTAATAGTTTTAACCGAGTAAGAGTTTTTCAACTACGGTTTGTTTGATTGGAAACCCTGTTTTTTATAAAACTCACGAAATAAAGAAATAACGAAGTTTTTGACAGTGAAATAAAGCACAAAACACAAAAAAAAAATTGTTATATGTCAGATTGAATGGACAGTTAAGTTTCTTTAATATTGTTAACGGAAGTATAAAAATTTGTTAGGCCATTATTAAACAAGAAAAACTTATTTTTTATTAATAATTGTAGCAATTATTTATTGCTTTATCTGCATTGGATCATTGCTCATAAAAATGAGTAAATCAGAAATTTAAAACGATTTATAAGAATCACAAAACGTTAATTAGGATTTGTTGCGAGAAACAAAAAAAAAATCGCTTAAGTCAGTTTTAACAAAGCACATGATTATCTTCAGTAACTATATACTTATCAAAAAATATTTGTCAAGGTAAGTTATAAAGTAGCAAAAGTTAATATTTAAAAGGTGGAACCGTTTAGAAATGAAAACTTTTTCAGAGAACTTGTGTTGGTGTTAGTAAAAGTATTTTGTTAATTTATTTAGTGACAACAAAAAGTCCCTTTTAGGCAATTTCTGATATTTCAAAGTCAAATAAAACAATTTAGGACTTTAATCGTTCTATTAAAATGAAAGTAACAACAAAATCTGCTCATCTGAGAATATTTATTTTAGGGGCGTTTACTAACTTAACTTAAGTATTATTAAAAAATGTCGTTTTAAAATGAGCATCTCTGTACATTGGTGTGCGTAGAAATAGACTTAAAATACACAGAAAACCTCTAAAAATAACAAAATGTGTCAAAACTAAAATGAAATAAACACTATTTCTTATTATTGTGTTATTTAAATTCTTTTTGAGAAAATAATTATAATAGAAATTTAGGTATAAACTACATGTCAAACAAAATACATAAGTTGTATAAAAATGACATTTTAGTTAATTACTGTAATTAAAGTAATGACTTTGAAAATTTCTGTAAAATGTTTTACTTACATTTATTAAGAGTATTATTGTACTGCGAAATCAAATGAATCTGATTACCTACAAGGAGTGTTAAATATAAGAAAATAGAAATAGTCAGTCATTATACTTAAAATTACTAAAATTCCTATTTTTATAAAAAAAAAACCTTATGTTTTATATACATAATATATGTCATAAAAAAATATTTATGATATTTTTAAATCTAAGAAAGAATGTGAACAGTTTTAGGTTTGCCAAAGTTTTCAAAAATTTTTTTCCAGGTTTTCTTAAGTTCTTCCATATTTTTTAAAGTGCTAGTTTTTTAGTCTATTTTTAGTCTGTAGTATAAAATTAAGTTTATAGTAAAAAAAAAAAACTGTCTAAAATAGTTAAGAAACATTAAAAAGATACTGTTAGCTTTAAATGTTTTTTTTTAGTAAATAAAGTTGTTGGTAACAAAAAACATATTTGTATGATTTCTGTAAAGTCGAAGTTTCATTACTTTACATGTAAAAATTATTTAAAACTAAAGGTATTGTTCAAAAATTCTCAAGTTCTAGATTTTTTAGCCTAAATTGTCATATTTCAAGTTTTTTCAAAATTAAGTTTTTAGTAAAAATGATTGTTCACATTTATATGTAAACAATAAAAAAGCAATGTTTCGAATTATAGCAGCTGCAAGACTTAAAACTTAACATATATCACAATTAAAACTAAGGCTATGAGCAAAATAAAATATACATCATAAGTTTACTTTGTCTCTCTTCAAAACAAAACATCTTGCCTGAGTGATCCAAAAGCTATTCTTACAATTTAGAATAAAAAAACAATTTAAGTCAAAAACTAAAAAATGCCTTAATTGGCCTGATATTCAAAAATTTTATAAACTAGCGTGATTTAGTCTGTTTGCGTGGCAATGTTAAGTTGTTTATTTGCTTAAAGTTAAACTATTTTGATTAATAATACACAGTCTCAACAAACTTATCATCTTTAACTCTAGTTTGTACTAAAAATGTATTTCCAAAAAGAGCATATGTGTGTACAAGTTTGCATACAAAGAAATTGACTTAAGTTGCCAAAAAGTCTTGTTTGTAAAATAAAAATGTATACTGAACAAAAAATAATTTAATTATGACATGTTTATTGATTTAAATGTATCTGTAAATTCTTATATATTGTATGTTAAAACAATTTTGTTCGTACTTTCTTTTACTCACATACTTAAATTGAACTTAATCTAACTTTAATAATATTTCAAAATAGTTTAAAAATGATCATCTCTGTACATTGGTGTGCATAGAAATTAACTCAAAGTGCACAGAAAACTTAAACAACATTCAAAATGTGTTAAAATCTAATTAAAATTTTTTTTTTTTTTATGCTATTTATATCAATTTTGTGATTTATTGCTATGAAATAGAACTTTAGAAAAGCCTAAGCCTGCCTAAATTTTTCAAAAACTTTTAAAAGTATAAACTAGCTTAAGTCTGTTGCCAATATGTAGTAATTTAATCTTTTATTTTCTTGAAAATTTATATTCAAAATTAAAGTTTAATTTAAATACACTTATAACAATACTTTCATTAAATACTTTTACTCAGCTGTCGTCAAGCTAATCGAAATCTGTGTACATCAAAATGCAGAAATTAAAATTGGTGCACCCCAAGATATAATTTTAATAAGTGGTGTCACTACACAAACACTTTTACAAATGCATTTTTCCTATTAAGTAATATCTCAGTTCATATTTACATGCTAACCTTTTAATAACTAAAATTGAAATTTATCATTTGATCCTGTTTTTTATGAACATTTCTATTTAGTTTACCTTGTTTGCACAATTATATTTTATTTGTATGAATTTGTTTTACATACTTATTAATTGAACATATCTACGTAATTAGTACTTAATCCCAGTACAGTAGTCTTAAAATGTTTTATTTGTTATTAATATGCCGTATAAACTAAATAAAAATTATAATAAAAACTCAATTTTTTTTGTAGTCTTAAAATTTCGTCCACCCCTAAATGAATTTCGTGTAACCTAAAAGTTTCGTGCAACCCAAAATAAATTTTATGCACACTAGTGTGCACCAGTGTAGACCTTGAAAAACACTGGTTTTACTTATTAGAAACTAATAATTGTTACTTAGAATTTTAAAAATAATGTATATATTTAAAGAGCACTGTTAACATATAATAACAATTTATATTTTTATTTTTAACTCAATACGAATTACAAAAATTTTCGGAAGTATAAAAATACTAGCATTAAAACATAATTATTATTAAAACAATTTATAGTGCCATATAGAAAAAGTTATTAAGTTCAAAATGTGTACAGTATTAGTGATTTTAATATTAAAAGTGGAAATCTGGAAAATTAATTATTTCCTTATTTATTTAATTATTTCTAAAAAAGAGAAAACATTCATGCTTTAAATTTGACGCTTTAAAGTTTCTATAAGATGACAAGCTCGGAGAAAAACAGGTCCTTCTCCAAAATTATAGTCCCAAAAATAGACAATTATATTAGTCCCCCAATTTTTATTTAGATTTCAGTTTTGGTTTACCAATCAGGATTTTTTAAACAAATATGGTATTTGAGATTTACTACCTAAATAAACATATGAGTAAAATTTCCATTAAAAAAATTAAATTAAACAACATTCTTTGATTAAACGTTATTATTTATCTATGATGCTTAAAAATTAACATAATTACGTAAAAATTAGAATTATTTTTGTGTGCCCTAAAAATTTTATGCACCCAAAATATATTTTTGGTGAAGAGTTCTTTTGAGTGCAAAACTATATACATTAGTGTGCACAGTCGCACAGTTGACAACCTCTGTTATTTACTGTGTCCTTTTTTTTTTTTGAGTTTTATTATTTTTTATATTTCATATCTTTTTGTTTAAATGTGTCTTTTTTAAATTATTGAAATAATAAAAGTTGAAATTG
Organism: Thalia democratica; assembly: GCF_965202585.1. NCBI lineage: Eukaryota > Metazoa > Chordata > Thaliacea > Salpida > Salpidae > Thalia > Thalia democratica. Next base: position 108,956 of record NW_028139247.1, read on the forward strand.
AATGTGAAAAAAACTATGGTTAACTTATATAATATTATTAAAGTGATAAGTAATAAGTGTAGCTTTATTTTTTAGTGATCATTAAATGAGCTGAACATTTCAAGAACCAAATCCGGTGGTTGTCACATATATAAAAGAAACTTATACGTAAAATATTTCAAGTTATAAACATTTTAAAGTTAATTATTGAAGTTTTACTATATTAAAGTCATGGTCATGTTTTAAAAATGTAATGGTCTGTTCATAGTGACCTACAAAATAAAAATCTAAAAACTGTTTGTACATGAGTCGACAATGTAACATTTAATTTTTAGTTTCTATTTAGTTTAATTCCAGGTTTGCTTTTTACAAATTTTTAATAAATCAATTAAGTGTAACTAAATATTAATTTAATTAAACAAATTAAACTTATAGTTTACATAGCTCATTTTTAAACTTAAATGTACTAACTAGTTTATAAATAATGTATAAACACAATTTACTTTCATAAAACAAATTCTTTAATGAACACTTTATTATACTTTATAAATTTTTTAGTTGTTTATAACATTACATGAATACTTTGTTTCTGACTTCAAAAGTTGCTAAAGGAAATGGTAAAGCTTTTCAGTTTTTTCTATGTCAGGGATCGTCAAACTGCGGCCCGCGAGTACGTTTTATTTTTAAATGGAATGCGGCCCTCGAAAGAAAATTCTGCGAGCATGTAAATGTGTCCCGCTGAGCAAAAATATATACTAAGTTTAATTTTTTATGGTAAAAATGTGTAGTTTGTTTAAATTTGATTAGTTTCATTTGTAGTCCCTGTTTAACATTTTGAAACAATTAAAAGAGTTCACTGCTTTGGGTTAAAATTGTAAAAAAGACAGATTAGCATTCGAGCCGTGTTTTTCTTCTCAGTTTTATAATAAATTGGACTAAAAATACTTGTATTCAGTAAGTTATCTATATAAATATCTTAAGTAAATGAACAAAATGCAAATGTTTTCCCTTGTGTACAAAATGGACAGTAATTAAGGAAAACGTCATTTCTTTGCAGTTTATATATTTTCTTTAAAATGTAATTTATACCTAAGATATTTTATCTTTATGTTAAAGTGTACACAAAATCATTAAAAATAACATAATAAAAAGAAATAAGGTTTATTTTATTTAGATTTTAACACATTTTGAATGTTGTATAAGTTTTCTGTGTACTTTAAGTTAACTCCTATGCACATCAATGTACAGAGATGTTCATTTTTAAAATACTTTTAAAACTTTATCTAAGTTAGATTAAGTTCAATTTAAGCGTAATTTTTGATTATAATTGTTTTTACATACAATATCTAAGAGTCTACAGATCTATTTAAAACAATAAATATGACATAATTAAATTAGTTTTTGTTCAGTATACAGTTTTATTTTACAAACAAGGTAATTTCTTTGCATTGTACACTTATATACACAGATGCTTTTTTTTGGAAAAACCTATTTAATACAAACTAGATTTAGGGATGATAAATGTGGTGAGTCTGTGTAATACCAATCAAAATTGTTTAAATTTAAGCAAATATCAACTTAACATTGCAACACACTCAGACTAATTCAGGCTAGTTTATAAACTTTTTGAAAATCATGCCAATTTAGGAATTTTTCAGTTTTTGATTAAAGTTTTTTTTTTCTAAAATGTAAGGATACTTTTTTGATCACTCAGGCAAGATTTTTTGCTTTGAAGAGTGGCAATTTAAGCTTATGATGTATGTTTTGTTCACTTCACATTTTTAGTTTTAATTATGATAGATGTTAAGTTTTAAGTCTTGCAGCCGCTAAAAATGAAAATATTACTTTTATCATTGCTACATAAAAATGTAATCAATCATTGTTGCCAAAAACCCTTGAATTTTGAAAAAAACTTGAAATTGACAGTTTAGGCTAAAAAAATCTGGAAGTTGAGAAATTTCGAAAAAGACCTTGAGTTTTCAACAATTTTTACACGTAAAGTAATGAAACTTTGACTTTACACAAAAGATCTATCAAACAGATATATTTTTTGTTCTCAACAATTTTATTCATTTAAAAACACATTGAAAGTCGCCTAACAGTATCTTTTAAATTTTGCTATACTATTTTAGACAGTTTTATTACTGTAAACTTAATTTTATACTAAAAATAGACTAAACACTCACCCTTTTAATTTCATGAAAGAAATTGGGAAAACCTGGAAAAAATTTCTTAAAAACCCATAGCAACCCTAAAACTGTTTACATTCTTTCTAAGAGTTAAAAATAGCAAAAGTGTTTTTTGTTTGACATATACTATTTATATACAACATAGGAATTTTTTTTTAGAAAATAAGTAAAAATGGTAATTTTAAGTATAATATGGAACTGTTTTAATTTTCTTATCTTAAACACCCCTTATAGGTAATCAGATTCAAATGATTTCGCAATAAAATGTTCTAAACCTTCTTAATAAATGCATTAAAAACCTTATACAAAAATTATCATAGTTATGATTTCAATCACAAAAACTAATTAAAATATCATTTTTTTACAATTTAGGTACTTTGTTTGACATTTATTTTATACCTAAGTTTCTTTTATAAATGTTTTATCACTACATGTTATATTTGAGTAAACGAATTTTTTTAAATAACACGTTATTAAGAAATAGTGTTTATTTAATTTTGGTTTTGACTCATTTAGAATTTTTTAAAAGCTCTCTGTGTATCTTTAATTTGTTTCTACGCACACCAATGTACAGAGATACTCATTTTTAAACCAAATCTTAAACAATACATAAGTTATTAAAAAAACCTCAAACAAATATTCTCAGATGAGCAGCATTTGTTGTTGTTTTCATCTTAATAGATCGTTTAAAGTCCTAAATTGACCTATTTGACTTTGAAATATCAAAAGTTTCCTAAAAGGGATTTTTTGTTGTCACTGAAGAGATTAACAAATAACTTTTACTACCACTAACACAAGTTCTTTAAAAAAGTTTTCAAATCTAAACGGTGACGCTTTTTAAGTATTTACTTTTGTCACTTTATAACTTACCTTGACAAATTTTTCTGTAAAGTTTGTAGTTACTGAAGATATACATGTGCTTTGTTAAAACTGACTTAAGCAATTTTTTTTTTCGTTTCTCGCAACAACTCCTTATTAACGTTTTTTGATTCTTATAAATTGTTTTATATTTTTAGTTTACTCTTTTTTATAAGCAATATTTTAATTGCAGATAAAGCAATAAACAATTGCTACAATTATCAATAAAAAAAGTTTATTACTTCATTTATTGCTTAACAAATTTTTATACTATTGTAAATACTATTTAAGTAACTTAACTGTCCATTCAAGCTGGCTTACAATAATTTTTTTTCTGTATATATTTATTTCACTGTGAAAAAACTTCGTTATTTCTTTATTCCGTGAGTTTTATTTAAAACAGGGTGGCCAAAAAAGTCAACTAGTTGAAAAACTAACACTTGGTTAAACCTATTTAAGAAATTTTAGAAAACTTAGGTGTACGTGTGAAATTTTTATTTCAAACACTTTGAATAAATCTTGGAATTCTCAGAATAGTTTTTATGACTGAAGTGAAGCTTATTAAATATAATTTTACTTGTCGTTTTAAATATTTTGTACTTTTTTATGATGATACTTTTGTTAAGTATTAAATCTTTTGTTTTGTAAAAGAAGTTTTTGGCTATTTTAACTTTTAATAAATTCCGGCTGGCTTTATAATATTCAGAAATTTTTGCTTTAAAAGTGGCAATCGTTTAAAACACTGATTAGTTTTTAATAGGGTATTTTATTAAAAAATTCAAGGATTAATTATTTATTCAGTTAACTAGCTACTGATTTTTTTTTTAAAGTGCAAATTATTTAAAACGTAAAAGCTATTTTCAGCAGTTAACATTTTTTAAATAATGAGTAAGTGGTTGGCAATACAGAAACTTAATAACTTTAGAACTTTAATAAATCTGTTAAAATGAGAGTACTAATACAACAAAAATTGTTCATTTAATTTTAGATTCTACTAAAATACCTACGTTTTACTTATTGATGTACCGGACCCGGATCCGGACTTTTTTTCATATCAAGATCCAGCCGGAACCGGATCCAGACTTTTTTTCATACCAATATCCAGCAAGATCCGGATATCAGACAAAAATGGCAATATCCGGCCGGATCCGGACTTGGATAGTGAGTCCGGTACATCACTAGTTTTCACATAAAAAGTAGAGCGTTTATTTGTAGCTTCAAAATTTCATTTCTATAAAAGCTTTTGTGAAAAAAAAGAACTATGAATAACTTTAAATTTAGTATGAGGAAAATTAATAAAAAATAAAGTATATAACAGTAACAATATCTGGTACCTAAGACTAAAATATATTAAATAAGGAGGACCCCCCAAACCAATCTAAAATCAATTATAATCAAGATCTTGAACAAAATTAACTAGAAAATCACAAAATATTGAAAACTGGATCAGCTTTATCTCATTCAAAATTTAAAAGAAAACTAGCCTGAGTTTTTCAAAAAATCTTAAAACTATCCTAACAGTTTGGTTGTAAAGTTTTTAATTTTACAACATAGGTAAAAAATTGCATTTCTGAAATGTTTAATTTATAGTTTAAATGTTAACAAATGTAAATTAGTCATGTGTTCAAAATGAGCCAATCACGGTAGGTGTTTAATTTTAATTGACAAAAATGACTCTTTTTAATTTACAAAGGGTTTGTTTTTGAAAAAGATACTTTTCTGTATGCTATTTTTTATTAACTAGATCCGAATCAGATCCGGACTTTTTTTTTCAAATAAGGACTTGGACAGACCCGGATCGGACTTTTTTTTCAAATTTGAATCCGACTGGAACCGTATCCGGACTTTTTTTCAAGTTAGGATCCAGTTTTTTTTTCATTTCAAGATCCAACCGGAACCAGGCATCAGACAAAATTAGCATTATCCGTCGGATCCGGACTCGGATAGTGAGTCCGGTACATCACTAGTTCTACTAGATGTGTTATTACTAACTTTGACATTTTAGAAAGTTTTCTAGGTTTAGTTCAATGCAAAAAACAACAATAGGCAAATAAATTTTAAAAGCAAAGGTGCGATGCATCAATATAAAGTTTTTAAAATTACAATTTTAGCTTCTATTATACATATGAAATTAAATTAAATAACATAACAACAATTAAAAATACTGTCAAGCTACTTTAGATGTGTTTTTTAATATTTATATGGTAGATTTTATGTATCAAAACGAAAATTCACTACTTTAAATGTATAAAACGTTTAAAATTTAAGGTTTTTCTAGATGTTTTAAAGAATAAATTGTCAAATTCAAAGCTTTTCCTGGTTTCAAGTTTTTTAGCAACACTGATTGTTCACAACTTTGTGTATACAACTAGTTAAATAATACTTTAAATTATATCAGCTGCAAGAATTTATATTTAACATGTACTATAATGAAAACGAGCACTGTATATCGAACAAAACATATATCATTAGTTTACTTTGCCACTCTTAAAAGCAAAAAAGCCAGCTTTAGTGACAAAATACTAGCCTGGTATTTTAGTACACAAAAGGCAATTTAATCCAAAAAAAAAAATAATTGGCCTTAGATTTGAAGACTTCAAATAGTCATAGTCTGAGTGTTTTGCAATGTTTAGTTGTTTATTTGCTTTAATTTTAAGTATTTTGATTAACAATGTACAAACTTAATAAACTTACCATACACAAATCTAGTTTGCATTAAATAGCTATTTCCAAAAAGCAGCAAATGTGTATATCAGTATGCAACGCATAAAAATTAACTTAGTTTGCAAAAAAAAAAATTGTTTGTAAAACAAAAATGCACACCAGACAAAAACTATTTTAATTTATGTCTTATATGTTGGTTATATTGTGATTGAACACAATTAGATATTACATGTAGAAACAACAATATTAGAAAGTTATGCATATACTAAACTTAATCTAACTTAGTTGCTTAATGAAAAATTGTTTAAAATGTGAGCAACTTTGTACATTGGTGTGCACAGGACTTTATTTAAAGTGCACAGAGACTTCTAAAAAACTAAACCTTGTTAAAATCAAAATAAAATAAATTTTATTTCTTAAAACTCTGTAATTTTAACTATTTTTATGCTGTCTCAAATATAACATTTAGTAAAAAAACATCTGTAAAATAGACTTATGAATAAAAAACTTGAAAATAATATTTAACCTGTAAACAAATGAAATAGTAGTTAGTTACTCTTCATTATTTACGTACAAAATAGAAAACATTTGCATGTAGTTTATTTACTTTTTAAGTATTACATAAGTAAATTATTAAAACCAAGCACTCTTAACACTGAATTTTCATATAATAGCTTGCTGTTGTAAAAAGAAATTTATTATAAAACTGAGAAAAAACCCTGATGGAATGTCTTTTTCACATTTTTTAGCTAAAGTAAAAAAGTATTTTAATTCTTTTAAAATTTTATACAGGGGCTAAAACGAAATTAAACCAAATAACAAAAAATAAAAATCTTAAAATATACTTTTGCTAGCGGGCCACATTTACATGCTCGCGGGCCGCAAAATTTTCTTTCGAGGCCTAATTCAATTTAAAAACATAACGTGCTCGCAGGCCGCAGATTTATCCTTTGAGGGCCGCATTTGGCCCGCGGGCCGCAGTTTGCCGACCCCTGTAATACAAGCTAACCTTATCAATTTCATTTAATTATACAAGTAATTTGAGCTTTTTAACAGCCTTTTAAATTTACTTCAATAAATAATAGTTTATTAGGTAATCTAACTCATCATAGACCTAATTCAATAAACATCAGCTTAGGTCCAATTAAAACTTATAACCTATAAGAATAGAAACATAAGTTCAATTTTTTTTTAAATATTCCAAACTTTATAAATACGTTAGAAATAAGTTAGTCAGTTTGAAGTTACTAATTTAGCATAATATTCAATAAATCGAAAAGTTTTAAGTATTTTCTTTATATATAGTTTTCCTTATTTAACTTCTTAACTATCAACTATAATTTTTATTTAGAAAAATTTTTAATCCACTAATATTGTAATGACGGTAATAAATTTGTTAAAAATAGATTTTAAATTTAAAAAAAAGTTGTAAGCAGCAGTCGTGATTTAATTTTACTTTGCTTCGTATTTGAACTTTAATTAGTAAAAATTTGTAATTTTACTTCACATAAAAAGTGCTGACAGTCGAGTTCGTAAAATCCGGGCTCGAAAACTTTGACTGCGACCGTTTGAACGCCGCAGTAAATCTCAATTCAATGTACAAAGCCAAAAGCTTGGATGAGTCGCATCAAGACTACCAAACTTTTCGAGGCGGTTAAAAGCATCAATTACAATTGGGTTGAACCAATAAATACATATTTTACTATACCATAATTTAGCAAAAAATAGTTATAAACTGTCTAAAGTGATCCGGATTTTCTCGAACAGGAACGTCGCGCTTAAAAAAGCATCTGTCGTACCACGGGACGCGTGCTATAACGTGGTGAACATTATTAATCGAGGGTTAGTTCCTTCGAAGGCATTTATGGCGAAAGACCTGACTAACGGGATAAATCTTGCTTTTTACTATAGCTCCAATGAAAAGATTGAATCAAATACGTTTTCGTTATGGAAGAGACTAACCCACGCAACGGACAAATTGGTCAGGAATGGTACGAAAAACGGTAGAAAATTTACAAAGTTATCTCAATTAAAAGTGGCGTGGGTCAAAAGATAAACATTGTTGGCGGTAAAAACTGCAGCATTTGCAAGGAACTGAAATTTCCAGAAAATACACGAGAAGTAAAGTGGCTTTCTAGTTATACAGGAGAGATTTTTGTGACCCGTCACAGTTTTCTGTCTCAGCGTACCTGCTAAAGGTTAAAAACATTTGAACTGAATTACTTTTTCATTTTCTTTTCTTTATTTACTTACCCATATAAATAAATGCTGGTAAAAAAACATTTTAGAATTTATACTCAATTTTAGTAGACTTAATATTACACATTTATAGGTTTAAAAAATTCTTGTTTTTTTTGATTTTAAAAGTTTACCTTCTATTTTAAATATGTTGTTAATTCTACAAATAAGCTTAAATATTATTATAAAATAATTCTTATTAATAATGAAATTTTTGTCAAAATTTTTTTTTGCCAGAATCTGGTTGTAAACATAATTTTTCGTCTTCGTTTGAACGTGATACTTCATTAATATAACACTTTTGGTTGAATACTAAATTATCAAATATTTATAGACCGCTCTTAATTATTTTTTTCTATTTTCATACCATCAAAATGTTTACATCTTTTTAGTTTTCAAAATTTGACATTTTACATATTTAGTGTTTAAAGATACCATATTTACTCTCATACTCCATTAATATTTGAAAGAATAGCAGTTTTTTTTAATTAGAAACAATATTTTTTCTTTTTAAATTTTAAAGAGTGTTGATTTTTTTATAATTGAAATTAAACCAAAGAAATCAAAAAACCTTACTTAAATATTTGTATAAAAGTTGTAAGGTAATTTTTTCTGTTGCTTTAGGCACTAGTTTGACATAAATTTAATTTTTCTTTTCGTTCAAAACAGCAATTTTTTTATTTTAGCTTATTTAACTTTTATCAACTTAAAGCAGAAAAAAACAAACTCAGTTTTCAAAAGATGAAACTTAAGCTTTAAACAAATTTATAGGTCTTTTAGCTAAACTTTGAAATCACTTAATTAGTCAATGGTCACTTACCAGCCTACTTTGCATGCTTGTAGTTAAAAATACTAATCATATAAATGTTTTAGATAATTAAACAGTTTAAAAAGTAAAAAAGTTCCAGGTCTTATTTTATTTTAAATGAATAAAAATTTTTGCTGGAACAAAGTGAGGTTATATTTAATTATATGGTATTAACTAAGTACATACAATGAAAATGGTCGCATGACAATTTAAGTGTAAAAAAAGGGTAACAACTCACAAAAAAATGTGAACTTTGAATTTAAAATTGATTTAGTAGCTCTCATTAATAAATTTACGATGGTAATAAAAAGTTATAACTATTGAGAGAAACAGAAAATTAGTACTTTCAAATATTATTAAATCTAAGTAAGTAATCAAAAAAAAAAAGTTTATCGTTTTATTATATAAAACTATGGTCTTAACTCTTTAAGTTTTTAATGCAAAAGGAATCAACTATAACTAAGCTATCTTAAACTTGAATTTTTGGAATTTAAAATGTCAAAATTAAGTCGTGCGTGTATTTTAAAATTCTAGAAATTTCAAACTTAATAATTAAAAATAAGTTTTAAAAATGAAAAATTGTTTTTTTTTTATTATTTAGAATAAAGTTTTTTAACCTTTGTAGTAGTACAAATACTAAAAGTTTTATAACTTATAGGTACTAGTCTTAAAACCAATGATACAATTTCAGCTTAAATAAATAACTAGTATTATCCAAATGAAATTTTAAAAAACAAAGCTAGAGTAAAGTTAAACATCTTATTAGTAAGGAAAATGTATTAGTAATTTAAACATTAAGTAAAGATTTAAACTTACCAGTTGTTGCTAAACAATTTTTAAATTACATTGAAAGCTGACTTACATTATTAAATAAAATCCCACCTTTTTAGAAGTGATTAAAGTCTTGTAGCAAAAATGTTTGCATGTCTGAATCGCACATTACTTTTAAGCTTTAACTTTACAATTCAGCAAAATTATTGCTTAGTTGCCACAAACAACATGCTTATTCAGCATATTTACAGTTCAGCAAGTTCGTTTGAGTTTTTACCAGTGCACAAATTAAAATTTATATTAAAAACATTTTATTTAATGATAAAAAAATGTGCTATAATAATTTTGTGGTTGATTATTTTAAGTATAAACTATTATTGAAAACAGTTTCCATACTAATTTTTCTTGATCAAATATTTATTTGAACTTTACAGTTTTATAGAAATCTGAAGAAAAATATTAAGAAAAAAGTTTATTTCTAGTAACAAAAAATAACCTATTGGTTCAGTTAAAATTTAAAGGACATAGTTTAAGATTTAGTTACAAAAATAATACAAATAAATACTGTTAGGAAAGTGTTTATTAACTTTGTGTGAAGAAGTTCTTCACTAATTTATGTAAATATAAATATTTAAAAGAAAATTTAAACGCTTTATGTCTAAAAAACTCTTCAAAAAGTAAAATCAATTTTGTTTAAGTAATAGAATAATTTTAAATTTTTAAATTTTGTTTATTTACTTAGCAATTTAAAACTTGTGTTTAGAGGCTAAGAACATTTCCAAACTATAAAAACGGGCTAACATATGTTGTTATTAAAACACAAACTTTTTGGTGTATGTAATATTTATTAGTTGGTTTTATTCTATAAAATAACACAGTCTAAAACTTATTTACAATTTTAAATGATTTTAAAACTAAAGCTAATTTTATTTAATTAAGGTTGTTTTTGATCAAGTTAGTGTTTGTATTTTGATATGTTCTTGACTAAAAATATGATTTGAACTGAGTTTAAATCTACATGCCATCCTTTACTAAAACTACTAAACATACGTCTTTGCTTTGAATGCAGAGTATTAAAGCCATTTTTGTAGTTTACGAGAATCTAGTATTTGTCATTTATTTTAACTAAGCTCTTTGTTAACTCACATATAAGTTAACAGATTTTCTAAGTTAGAAGGTACGTGATTTTATAAGAAGTTAATGAATGACGGTGATAATTGAAACCTAATATTTATTTAATTGTAAGATTCAATAAAACTACATGATACTAGCTTAGCTTGTTTTGTTTTATCAACTTAATCTTACAGTTTTTATTTATTTTTATTTATCTATAAAAGTTTAATAATTATTTTAGTAGAACTGTTATTTACTTTAGTTATTAGTTTTGATTTATAGAAATATAGCTTCTCATTTAAATAAAATTTAGTTTATATATTATTTTTTTGGATATTTTGCTTTCTTTTAGTGTTAAAAACTAATTAATTTAATTACAAATAACTTATTGTAAGGGTTTAGCTTTAGACATGTTTGTTTTTGATTTAGTTTATCCTTAATTCAATAAAAATGTCGTTTTGATATTTCTATAATTAATAAACAATATAAACAATTTAATAAATATTAGTTTTTGAAAAAACGATAATCAGAGCTGCCTTAAGGTCAAAAAAATCAGGAAATGTCAGGAAAAAAAGTTAAAAGTCAGGAAAAATTGTGGTTTTTAGAAAAAAGTCAGGAAATTTAGCAAAATTTAAAAAAAACATCAGATTTAGTCAGTTCAAATTTACAAAATTCCTTATTTTCCAAAGCCTTCAAATGGTAAAAAATTATTTATAAGCTTTTTATAGTCAGGCTAAAACTACAAAATCTACTAGAATTTTCAAAATTACTAAATTTTCAATGCCTTCCCTTGTTGAAAACTTATAAAATGTTCTTTATAAAACTGCAAAATTTTTCTAGATACATATTTAACAACTACCCTACTTAAAAAAGCAGTTTTTTTAAGCTTTAGTATGATTTGTATCAACAAAATTTGTAAGGTGTAACAGTGGTATATGGGTAGAAGTCAAATACGCACAAAGCAATACTTTGCACGAAGTAAGGAAAACTTTAGTAAAAAGTCAGGAAGCTTTTCTCAGCTTGATCTGTGGCATCTCAGGGTATTACTTTTTACTTAATATAACTGTGGTAATAGTTTGAATAGTATATACATTAGTTTTGTTATTTAATCTTGTTAAAGTTTGTTTTCTAAAAATAATTATATTTTAAATTAAATAAAAAATAAAGTAATTTCTATGAATACCAATTAATTTTTTTTTGTAGTTTTATTTCAATGTTTCATTTAATTTTATTGTTACTTTGTACCTAGATTTTACTTCTATACCAGTAGCTATATTTTTATTGAGTTTATTGGTACTTTTATAATTATTTATAACTAACTTATACTTATTATTTTATAATAATATACATGTCTATTTTCTGATAATAATAAAGAGATAAGTATTTAAATAGATTTTATTTTATTGTTACAATCTTAAGTTACTTTTTGTTCAACCTTTGCAAATGATGCACATAAATAATACTTCTTCTTTAGACGTATTAGATAATTTAAAAGTGGTTATAAAGTTGACTAAGATGATTTTAACTCTGTTCAAAAATATTTTATAACATAGATTTTTTGATTATTCTTTTTTATGTATAGTATTTAGTGAATAAATTAAAACAATTAGTGTTCTTATTTTTTACACAAACTTTATAGTTTCTGGGACTAAAGTTTAAGTTTATATTTATATTGCCTTTTAATTGCTGAAAAAATATTTTTTTTTACAAAATATAAATTTTCTGAGAAATTAAGAAACTTTATAAAAGATAAAAAACAGCCAGTTTAAACATTTTTTTAAATGATAGTGAAACTTAAAAGCATATTTGGACCCATTTTTGTTTCTTAGTCTTAATATCTATAGTAACCAAAATGATATATTTACATTTTTATTTATTTTAGATTTTTAACAACGTGTCTAAATGATATAGTTAACTTAAATTTTATTAGAATAAAATAGTTTTTGACAATAGAGTTTACTAAATACTGACTAAAACTGAAAAAAACAAAATGCCAAAACCTAAAATAAAGGTACGATACTATTTAACATTAAATTCATTAATCAATAAAGTTTGTTTATTAGAAATTTATGAAGGTAAACACTAATTTTATTTTTCAGATGTAAAGCCTAAAATCTAATTTGGTTTTAATATGGTTATCCTATAATGATTGTCGTCATACATTGACTACATACTTAAAAGAAATAAAAAATAGTTTTGATTTTATTCTTACAGCTGGAAAAAAAATCATAGACACGGTTGCTACTTCCCCTTTTACAAAAGCTTATTTTTACTCTGCTAGATATACCATAAAATATTAGTTAGAAATATAATATAATTTTCAGATTTTAAGGATAATTTTAAATAAATTCAGGATTTTCATCAAACATAGCTGCAAAAATGCTTTTAAATTTGAAAATTAAACGCTGAAAAGGCTTATAGTATTTTTACCAGTATTTGCATTAGTTTTGGAGTTCTTTGGGCAGTTATACGTAATAGTGAAAAGGCTAATGAAACACACTGCAAGGTAGGTTATGTTCATAAAAATCTTTAAGTCTATTTTCTACGTTTTAAAAAATTATGTAATAAATATATTTAATTGTATTTTATATTTTAATACTTTAATAAATTTATATTAAAGCAAATTTCTGTTAACTGTTCAGAATTGGCTATTATTATCAAATATATATATATGTATATATATATTTATATGTATATGTAGTTTATATTTTAACATTTTATAATTCTTGTTTTTATATTTATAGACTTATCATTTTATTGTAAGTATTGAAAACTAACTAAGCATTTTGTTTGTGAATTTGCACAGTTTATTTATTTTTTCTTCAAGAATACTTTATTTTATTTTTTTCGACAAAAAACAAATAGTTGCTTGAGCCTCTAAAACTGACAGGTTTGTTACTAAATCTGTTTAAACCTTTCTTAGATTATTGCTTTTTTTATGAAGTTTTTTTGATGTTTTTTTGTAAACTTTACTTTTAAACCTCTAGTCGGAAACTTTTTTTCTCTTAATTTTTACAGAGACTGTTTTAGCAGTGTTGCCATACTTTTCTAAATTCAAACTAGAGACTAATACTATTCTTTATAATAAGTTCCTAAGTTTATTGCTTTCTGTATAGTGTAGGGTAACACTTTAAATCGCATAAGATTTAAAACGTTACTTATATTATATACTGACATAATATTAGACAAAATGCAAGTACCATTTAGAAATAAAAATCTACAAAATTCAAGTCATTGCGAAGACTAAGTATAGTTAATGATTTTAGACCAATAAAAAATAAAGTTAAAAATTTAAAATTTTCATAAATAAATACTGTTGAAATACTACAACAAAGTACTACTATAATATAAGGTTCTGAAATATCTCAAGTCACTTCACGATACGAAACAAAAAACCGGTATAACCCTCATTTCTGAATTATAGAGCAGTTTTTAATAAAGTCTTTTCTTGTTATAGTTATCAGAATTAAAGTTCTAAACATGTTATCTAGTTTTAATTTTTTTATTATATGAATCAAACAATAAACGAAAGAAAATTTAGTTTATATACAAAGATAGATATTATTTAGTGTCACATTGAAATTAACATTATATTTTGTAAAACATTGTTGGCAATTTCTATTTAGTAAACTAACTAAAATAACTACTTTATAACTTAAAACAACAAACAAATTATTTTCAGGTGGACAATTACCTGCCTGCAGTAAGTGCAGCGATGAGTTTTGCTCCAGCTTTTCATGTTTGGATGGTGTGCATTATTCTTCATGCACCAGCTAGATTTTTCTTTGCTTTTTGTTACTGGAAAAAGTACAATGCTATCCGTATTCTACCAAATTCTAGAGTTTGTAATTTAATTTTAATCTTTTAGTTTTACAACAAATAGTCAGACATATTTTTTTTTAATTAACTGAACTTATAAAGTCAAATTTCAAAATGAATTAGACAAGTAAACTTCCTAAGAAAAGATAATACTATATAACATAAGGATTAACTTTTTATTTTACACTTACAAAAATATAGTACTTTATAAGAAAATTTTAATTAAAAACTATAAAACATATGTTAAATCAATTTAACAAAAACTAACCAAAATAATGTTATATGCTATGTATGGTTGATGACTTAATTTTTAAACTACTCATAAAACTTAAAATTATACAATTATTTATATTAATTATACTTATCAGATTAATTTATAGAATGTATTTTTTAATAAATTTTGTTTAAATAAATAGATTGATTAAACTTTTATAATTTTGTGCTCTATGTTTTTCATAAAATCTCAGTCAAAACTACTTTGGGCTACTATAATAACTTAAGACTAGATTTGTTTTAATACTTCACACAAATTTAAGCTAGTATGTGTTACAATTTTTTCTTGAATATACATTTACATTTTCTTAATAGTTACTAAAAAATATTTAAACATTTATACTTTTTTTTTAAGTTGTATTTTAAACCGATTTAACTGGTATTAAATTTAGTTAAAGATTTCTATGAGTCTAGGGTTGCTACTTTACCTAAAAACCTGGATTTTGACAATTTAAGTAAAAATAACCTGAAACTTGAGGAATGAAAAAAATAACTGGAAAACCGTGAATTTAGAAAAAATCTACTAAAAAATTAAGAAATTTAACATTTTTCACGTGTTTAATAGTAAAATCTAGGTTTGACTCAAAAAATCTATCGTATAAAAAAAAATTGTCAACTATTTTATTTTAATTAAAAACATAATTAAAATAGTTTATATTATAGTATCTTTTTAGTGTTTTTATATTATTAAAAACAGTTTCTTTTCCTAAATTAAACTTTAAACTAAATATAGACCCAAAAAGGTGTACTTTAAAAACTTGATTGAAACTTTTAAAAACGACTGGCAACCCTGTGTATATAAATAGTTTTTACTAATTAAATTTTGCATAAAAACTAGTTGCTGGAAATTTATGATTTACATATAACTTAAATTGATAGCTTTTAGATTATCTATTCAAAGATTTAAGAAAGTGATTGTAGAAACTAGTATTTATTGGTAACAAGACGTGTTTTTAATTCCCCTTTGTTTCTTAAAAATTCTTTAAAAAGTGTTAGAGATTTATAATTTGAGTAAAAACTTATTTTATACATTAAAAAATATATTTCATTAGTACTTTTTATAATTTGTCAAAATAAAAAAAACGTGGGTTGAATAAATCGATAACTAGTTTGTTAAAATTACATTCTAGAGTATTTTGTTTTTTTTTTTTAATCTTGATAACTACTGCTTATACAAACATTCATTCTAGTTCTTTTTGTTAGTAGACATGAATGAGCAATATATAATATATTAAAATTTATACACTTGTTTTATATTACTGTAATACTTTTGAATAAACGTCAATAAAGGTTACTACAAACTCAAGTTTAATTAAAAATAGAAACTAGGCTAATTTGGGCTTGTTTGATCTTTTTGCAAAATTCAAAATTGTAAAGAAAATCGTTTATAAATGGAAGGATAATTTTTATTACTTTTAATCATATTTTTTCGGCGATCAACTTTTATTTTTTTTTAATTGATTTTTAAGCTTTTTTATTAAAAATGATATTTTAAATTTTGTTTTAAATTTAAACTTTAATATTACTCTTGTTTTTATTATATACTAAATCAGACCATTTCAAGTCAGTTTTAATTAGTTTAGTCTTGTTTTTGTTCATTCGGGCTGTTTTTTTTTTTCATTAAAAATGGCTACCTGATCAATGAGTTATGTACAGTTTTTAAAATTTAGGAGAAGCTTTTGTGTAATTTTATTCGGTTAAAAATTATTATTTGTTCTTTGATTTAAATTTTTATGTGTCGTAAAATAGTTCTGTATAGAAAAATAAATTTCCAACCTTAAAAATTATTTATAGTTATAATTACACTATGTCAGCCACTACAAAAGGTTAAGATAACAAATTCTTTATTTATCTACACTATATAAAACCAAAGTTTTTGCCATAAAAAAATAAAATTTGTACAGGTATCAAGATGGAAAAAATTGATAGTTAGTTTTTCTACTGGTTCAAACGTCTTAGAAATTATAGGACTACTAATACTAACAATATATACTTCAAAAGATTATGAAGGTCTGTTAAATAATAGATAAATTTATATTTGACGTAGATAGTTATAGTAAAGCTGTTTTTTTTGGTATATTTCTATAAAAAATCTTTTTTTTTTAACAAGGGTTAGTCTGTAGCAAAAAATTATAAATTATCACTTTTAACTTGTTAGTTAAGTTTTAATTTGTATTTGAAAGTCTTAACAAATAAGAATAGCTGTATATAGTTATTAATTTTTCATATTTATAATTTTGATAAAATTTTTTTTTTGTTGAATCTCCTTCAACAAGTTGAAGTCTTTTAGACCTTTTAAGTTATTTCTAAATATATTAAATACTTTTTCAAAAAAATATGAAAAATTCTACATTTTGATTCTTGTACTACTTTATTGTTGAACAAATTTTTCTATAAAACACTTTAAAGTTTTAAAATTATAAAAAGTTTTATCTTTTGATCGTTTTTTTAAATTAAAGTTCAAGGTTAAGTTAAAAAAAAACTCTTATGCTTTCGTTTTAAAATCGCAATTACTTAAATTGTTTTTCTTTAAGCTGTCGTTTTAAATAGTTTAAAGTACATAGGGTTTTGTTTGATTTTACTTTAAAAGCATTTATAGTTCCAGTGTTAAGGATAAAAAGATATACAACTTTTTTAGGTATTTAAAAGTTTAAAAAATTTTAAGTAGTAGTATTTGTTTTATTTAAGACAGCTTAACAAATATATAACACTTAATTTAATATTAATAAAATGCATCAATGCTTTTTAAAATTTTTAATATAAGAAACTTCATTAAAAGAAATATAGCTAAATCTAATAGTTTACAAAAAGTTTTAAGTTTGTCGGAAACTTGTCGTGGTTAATCTAAACAATAGATTAAATTATACTATCTACTTAAAATTTAAATTAAGAAAAGTTTAATGAAATAACCTTAAAATAAAATATTTTAAAATGTGTTTAATCTGAATACCTTGCATAGCATATTAATTTCTTTACAGACATGATTTTAGCCCTTTTCTCTAATATTAAGCATTTTTATTATAAACAAATCTTTAAAAGAGTATAAAATAAACAAGTGCAGCTTTTAGATACTTAGATATATAGTTTTAGAAATTAATAGTTTTTGTCGATAATATTTTAGCCTTTCGATAGAAAAAGTTACTTTTTTACGGAGTTAGTAATCACGTGACAGTAAAACCTTGTATACAAATATAATTTTTATTATTATTAACAGAAGCTCACAAAGCCGGATTCGGAATTTTCTTGTTTGGCGAAATAACTCACATGCTACTAACTTGCCTTCTTTCTTAACACAATGAAATAAAAAGTCCAAAGCAGAAAGAAAACGAAAAATAACTGCTGCCGTCCATATTCTCGCGGTTGCAGCAGCCTTGGCATTCATGTATAGGCACCATAAATATTGTGAGCCATTTGGTGAGTTTTCAGTTACTAAAAATTAAAAAGTTATTTAAACTATAGTTTAAATATTTTGTAAATTTTAATCAATCATTGTTAATAAATTGGTGTTGCATTAAACTTAATAAAATGTTTACAGTATGAAACTTTTTTAAAATATGATATATTTTTTAAAATAATTTTGTAAGATATAATTATCATTAAAACATTTTTAAAAGTATTTAACTGTTAATATTTACTGACTTATGAATGTTTATTTTATACGACAAATAAAATTATTACACAAAAAATATTTTGTGATACATCTGTATTTAGAAAATAATTTTTATAATTAATTTTTCTAACTTTAACATTTTACTAATTATTAGCTGTTTACGACTAAAACATTATATTTTTTCTGCAGTTTGATCATTCTTTGCTGCATTTGAGTACATTATTGTCATTTCCAATATAATCTTTACAGCATTTATTGATGAAATTGAAGATTTTAGGCTTTTCTGATTGTGACAACATAGTTTAAAAAACATTGAAATACTTGTTTTTTTTTGAAATAAATAAGAATAGAAATTAGTGAAAGTTTTTATTTCTATGCTATAACATTTAAAAACCTAAAACTACATCTTACATATAAAATGGATTAATTTTCTTAACCTTATGCTTTATAAAATAATTAGAAAAAAAACTATATTTGTCTTCTTTGATTTAAAATATGTTTTTAAACTTCGTAAATTTAAAAAAATTCTAGTAAAAGAAACAAACTAGTTTAAAGTTAATATTAGCAAATGTTTTTTGAAAATTCTATCTAAACTTTATTTTTTCTCTGTCTAAACTTTTGAAATGTATCTGCTGTTTCAAGACTATTATTTGCTTTGAGATTTTTATAATTTGGGAAATCATATACTTAATAGCTTTTTTTTGATGATTGCTTTAATAAAAAAATTGAAAATCTTAGATTCATTTAATTTTTTAATTAAAGTGTAAAAAAAAAACTTTTGTTAAAGTAAAGTTTCTTTTTTATTAAAAACCGATTTTTAAAAACAATATTTTTTCTTAATTAGATGTACATAAATGTATTTATAATAGCCGGTTTAAATATTTATTGGTTGTAATTTTTTTCATAACTTAGTTTAAGATTGGAAATGAAATTTTGAAAAAAACACCGTGTACTATACGTGTTTTATTGTTATTGAAACACTTAAAATGAAATAATTGCGTTGCTATATTTTTAAAAGAACTAAATTTTAAAGTTTTTAGTTTGTAAACATCCGATAGATTTTTTTTATAGAAATTTAAACTTGACAATTAAAGTTGTTTCATATAAGAAATCAAAATATTGTTTTCAGATATTGCTACAAATTTAAAAAAATATAAAAGGAATTAAAAAAAAAAAATTAAAACAGTTTTTTTTCCTAGGTATTATTGATATTAACAAAGAAATACATTAAGTTTTTTCTTCCTAATCGATAAGACATTGAATTGAATATAAATAAACCAGTTATAAATCATTAAGCTAAACTAAACGTTTTGTTTGGTTTTTTAAGAAATAATTGTTTCAAAAATATTAAACAGTTTTATCTGGCTAAAGAGAAACACAGTTATAACATCAGTCATATATAAAAAAATGTTTACTAAGAAAAACTATTGATATAAAATGATTAAAAAAAAAAACGAATTTGAAGTTTGATAAGCCGACTAAGTATTTAATTATGGTCGAATGTTGAGTCTTAGATTTTCAAATTTTTAAGGTAAATACTGAATTAGTTCCATACATCGTTATGAAACTGTTAAAAAGTCTTTAGCTCGTACGGCTCATAAACTTTGCACAGATCAATTATGTTATTTATGTATTCATTTATAATTTCATTGTTTTTATTGTTTTACTACTTTAAGTTTTTATATAATGATTGTACTATTATGTAAACAAATTAATTGCTTAACTTCGTAATTATCTTGTTTTATTTTATTTTTAGTTTCGTTTCATTAATAAATAAATTGTAATTGATTTGATAATGAACATATTCTTCAGTAAGTTCAAGTACGAATTAATAATTAGGTGTTAACTTAATTAATTAAAAAGTTAAGGTAATTTGTTAACGTTACTTATAAAGCAAGACGGTCTTATATATTATAATTAGATTTAGTATAAGCTAAACAGTATATTAACTATAGAACCACGAAAATAATTGAAATAAACACTTTGATTCTTAGTCTAAATAGATAAAACTTCTTCTGTAAACTGTTTTAAAATATTCTTTTTAAATAGCTAATATTTGTTTTACTAATTAAATTTATATATAAATAATTACACAATCGATGTCTATATTGTTAAAATTTATTTATTTTGTTTTTAAATTAGTATGTTTTGCATTCCAAAGAAACCAGTCATCTTCTGGTTCATCTTTTAAATCAACACATCCAAAATGTAACCATCTTATTGGACAATGTTAAAAATTAGTAAAACTATTTAAGATAAATTATAATCATTAAATGTAAATTTTCTAATAATATGTAGTAATATAATACATGCTTCAGTAGTTATAAATTGCTAAAATAAGAAAAACATATTTAATAATAAGTAAATAAACTAATACGCCTAAAATTTGTATTTAAATATTGCAGCTAAAAAAAAACTTAAATAAAAGTAATTTAAAACAAAAAAAAACCAAAAGCAGAAGTAAATAATGCACATTTGAAATACAAACCCTTTGAGTTATAAAATCATTCCAATATAGATTGTAAACGCTTTTGATTGATTTATTATGAACTAAAAATTCTGACTTAAAAATGAGCAAGTTTTACAATTGTAAAATTTTTACATAGTACAGTAACCTCTCGCTTATTTACGCACAGCGTGTCCACATAAAAAAGCGTAAAGATATGAGAGATCGTAAAGATACGAGAGGTATCAAATATACATACTATAATAGCTGTTTTTTGATATTGCTTCTAGTTAAAAGCAGACTTTCCTACTTTTAATAATTTGTTTACTATATTTACAAATATGAAAACAAAAGATAAAACTATACATAAATAAAAAATAAAAATTGAAGTTTGTATAATATAGAAATACTGTTAGAAAAAATTTATTAATTTTAATACTAAGTAGCTTTTATTCTTATCTTTATTTGTATGTAACTTATTTGATACTCAACATTTATATTCTATTCTATGTACTTAGCAAAATCATTTTATCTTTAAGCATTTGTTTACAATTTAAAAATGGTGTATTTTGCTAGCAAGTTTCATTATTTTTTTAGATGTTTATTCATATATAGGGCAAGAGTGCTGTATTAATTATTTGTGTTTTAAACTCTCATTTTTCTTAAAACTTCCAATTTTTAAAACATTTATATTTCTTTTAGAGTTTTAATTTAATCTCTTAATGTTAACATAATTTCTATTATACTGAGGTATAAATAAATGTTTATCAATAATTCAAGGAACAAAAGTTTACTAAGTCTAAAGACAAAGAGAGGTGAGTTAGCATTTAAAGTCATATTTTAAACTTAAAAGTATACATTAAACCTAATTTGTGCAGTATAAAAAAAAAATCTGAATTTTTTCGAATCCTAAAATGCGTAACTAAACGAGAGTGCGTAACGTAACGAGTGCGTAAAGATGCGAGAGGTTACTGTATATACATTTGTTTTTACAAAAATAGTATTAATTTAAGTTATAGCTTTTCAACATTATTTTAAAATTTAACAAAAAATCACAATCAATTCTATTAAAGTTTATAGAATTCCTATTTGAATAACGACCTAAGCGAATAATCTAACCTGGTTTTTTTTTTCGTTTACTTTTTTTTATCAAGGAGTGTACAAGAAACAGGAAAAAAGTCAAAACATGCACCTGGTTAAAAATGATATAGTTGTGACATTTAATTTAGATAGAATGTACAACATTTAATGTTTTCAAAATGGGTTGGTGTCTAATATGCACTAAAGGACACTTTTGCAGAGGTCAAATATGAACGAAGACGGTTTTACCAAAATACTCTTTTGAACGTAGGGTAACTTTTGCACGAAGACAATTTTTCACGGTTTATAATTTTTTTTAACTTTTATACTTTTATTAACTTTCATTTATTATATTTATTTTTTATCATCATTATTGCCCCTAATTAAGGGGTGGGCAACGTACGGCCCATTGATTAAAAATGACCGCCCCAAAACCAGACATGGTAAAAGGCACCGCGATTGATTAAAATTAAAACAAAACACTATCAAAAGTTGCCGACAGTAGGATTTAATATAAAATGTATATAAAATTTTGCAATATAGATATATATCTTTTTTTATATAACAGTTATAGACCTACATTGACTAAATGTATTATGTTTAAAAACAACTATTTGTGCACGAAAAACGCATAAGTAATAAACTTTATAAAATTAGTAATGCCACTAAACTAATAAATTTGATGAATGTTTGAAAACAATACTAAATTCATTTTGATATTTATTTCTTTATGCTCCAGTAGTTTAAAGGATCGTCTTAATTGATTTTTTCAGGTCTTTTTTTTTAATTAATAATTTGTTGTGGTTGCTTGCAAGCTCTTTCAACTTATCAGTGCTGACTATTAAAACTTCAGGTCGCGCTTAAAAACGTCATTAATACGTAACTTTTGGTAACTGTGGTTGCGTTTAACAAAGACCAACCTGTATTGCAGCAAAAAATTTGTGATTTGCTCTTCCCCATCCTTGTAATATTATTAAGTCAGTGGTTTCTGCACTAGCTGAGAGCAAAGTACCTGGTGGTAAGACCGTAAAAACAGTTGCTTGTTTGTGATCTTTTGTTTTCATCTGAATCTGAAGATACTACGGAGGCAATTTGGTTTTTTTCCTGCACGCTTGACAACGTAAGTTGCTAGTAAATTAGCACTACATAGTTTAAGATTAATTTTTGCTAGTTACTGAAAGTGAAAATTTTTGTTTTATAATTTTTATTCAAAACTTCCTTTTGAATTTTTAATAAAATGGTAATTGTACCTTTTTTTAGTGATCAAATGTACTAGTAGAACTTTTAATAGAGAATTCATTATTTAATATTTCGTTTTTTAAAATCTGCTGAAAGGTTATCTATCTTTTCATTAACTAAAAGTTTTTCCTAAAGGTACCTTTTTTAAAATGTTTAAATAATCTAAGTAAAATCATTATTAAAGAATATTTGTCCATTTGTTCATTAAAAAGTTTACATTGAACTTATTTTGTACAAAAACAACATGTTTATTTTTTGTAAAATCCTAGATGAAGTTTTAGTTGAAAACTATGATTCTTAATTTACGTAACTTAACATAATATGCACTACTAAGTGTTAAATCTTTATGATAAATATTTTTTTAGTTTAATCATTTAACAACCAATAATTTTAAAACTAATTTTAAAAATATTTAAAGCTAAAATCATATTAACTTCAATTGTTCTTATTATTATTCTATAGTACGAGGATAAAAATTGTGTTAAAATAAATATTAACGTTTATTCGTTTTTTTTTTT
This sequence comes from Thalia democratica, assembly GCF_965202585.1. NCBI lineage: Eukaryota > Metazoa > Chordata > Thaliacea > Salpida > Salpidae > Thalia > Thalia democratica. Next base: position 132,561 of record NW_028139247.1, read on the forward strand.
AAACAAACTATCCGCTACGTTGTGCTAGCAAGTAACGAGCTATGAAACGTATCAAACCGCTTAAAACGTTTGTTTAAAAACTTACGCTCAACAGAGAGATAAAAACGATTACCAATTGTTTTAGCTGTGAAATTTTAAATTGAGAAGTATTTAATATATAACTTTTTAGTACTACATATCTTGTACATAAATCTAAGACAAAACTCATTCAAAAACATCTTTATTAAAGCAACAAACAAGTAAAATCGATTTCGGCTAACGCTTTTCAATTACTTTAGTTAGCAACTAATTTTAAGATTAAATGTTGAGTATATAAATAGTTAGAGGTTACATCAGAAAAATCAATTAACACTAATTAGCATAATTGAGCAAAATTAATTAGACATTCACAATTCATAAATGCATATATAAAACAGTTTATCAGTAATTTAACTAAGATAAGCAACATTAAAAATAAAATAAAAATAAAAATAAGCGACAAAATTCAAATAAAATCTATAACAACTTATAAAGATTAGATTTATAAACGTATTGTTGCTTACACAATTTAGGTTTTCATGTTTTTATAAATAGAGATTCTAAAACACTTAGGTGATAATCGTTACGAGCTTTACTTAAAATTGAAAAGTTACTATCACTATAGTTCTTTGCGCAATCTGTACTTAAAATTGAAAAGTTACTATCACTATAGTTCTTTGCGCAATCAGATTGCGCAAAGAACTATAGTGATAGTAACTTTTCAATTTTAAGTAAAGCTCGTAACGATTATCACCTAAGTGTTTTAGAATCTTTATTTATAAAAACATGTAAACCTAAGTTGTGTAAGCAACAATACGTTTATAAATCTAATCTTTATAAGTTGTTATAGATTTTATTTGAATTTTGTCGCTTATTTTTATTTTTATTTTATTTTTAATGTTGCTTATCTTAGTTAAATTACTGATAAACTGTTTTATATATGCATTTATGAATTGTGAATGTCTAATTAATTTTGCTCAATTATGCTAATTAGTGTTAATTGATTTTTCTGATGTAACCTCTAACTATTTTAAAACTCAACATTTAATCTTAAAATTAGTTGCTAACTAAAGTAATTGAAAAGCGTTAGCCGAAATCGATTTTACTTGTTTGTTGCTTTAATAAGATGTTTTTGAATGAATTTTGTCTTAGATTTCTGTACAAGAAGTATTTAAGTTAGTTTGATGTGATACTTATATCTGTTACATAATGTACTATAGCTTAAATCAGGAATCGGCAAACTGCGGCCCGCGGGCCAATTGCGGCCCTCGAAGGGTAAATCTGCGGCCCGCGACCACGTTTTTTTTTGAATGGAATGCGGCCCGCGAAAGAAATTTTTGTGGCCCGCGAACATACTTATGTGGCCCGCTGAGCAACAATATGTTTTAAGTTAAATTTTTACTGGTAATTTAGTTTTGTTTTATTTCGTTTTAAGTTCATGTATAACATTTTTAAATAATAAAAAGCCTTTACTGTATTAGCTTAAAAATGTGAAAAAAAAACAGATTAGCTTTCTAACAGGGTATTTTCTCATTTTCATAATAGCTTTCTTCTCACAACAGTAAGTAATTATTTGACAAAAGAGTGTAAAGAGTGCTTAGATTTAGTAAGTCAGTTATATAATAGCTACTTAGTAAATAAACCAAATGCAAATGTTTTTCATTTTGCACAACAGTAATGCACAGTAATTAAATAAAATAGCATTTCTTTACAGTTTAGGTATTCATTTTAAATGTATTATACACCTTAGTTTCTTTTACAGATGTATTATTATACTACTAAATATTATATATAAGTGTACACAAATACATTTAATATAACATTTTAATAAGAAATAAGGTTTATTTGATTTTGGTTTTAACACGTTTCGAATTTTTAGTAGCTTTTTTCACTTAAAATTAATTCCAATGCACAAAAGTGTACAAAGATGCTCATATTTTAAACTACCTTTTTATTTACTGCTTAAGTTAGATTAAGTTAAGTTTATGCATAAATATCTAACATTATTGTGTATATGTTAAAATTAAATGTAATTTCTAAGTGTGTTCAGAATCATTTAAAACAATATATATGAAATTACAAAAAGTTTGTACATTGTGAATCAAATAAGGTTAAATTCAATTTTATAAATAACTAAACATTGCTACAAACTCAGACTAAGACCATTTGAAGACTTTAAATCTCAGGCCAATTTAGTCTTTTTTTTCAGTTATTTACTTGAATTGCTTTTTGTATACAAAATATCAGGATAGTTTTTTGTCACTAAGGCTGGCTTTTTTTCTTTAAAGAAAGGCAAATTAAATTTATGATGTATGTTTTTGTCAATACACAGTGTTGGTTTGAACTGTTATATATGTTAATTTTTAAATCTTGCAGCTGATACAATTTGAAATACTGTTTATACTACTGTATATAAGTGTGAATAATCAGTGTTGTCAAAAAACTTGAGTCCCGGTAAATCTTGGAATCTGAAAATTTATGCTTAAATAATCTGAAAAAAGTTTGAATTCGAGAGTTTTGAAAAACCTGGAATTTCAAACAATTTTTACATGTAAAGTAATGAAATTTTGATTTGAAACAAAAATTTACCATATAAATACTTTTATTAAAAACCACATTGAAAGTAGCTTAAGAGCATCTTTTTAAAATTGATGTTATGTTTAAAAGATTTTTTTTACCTTTAGTTTAATTTTATAATGAAAACAGAAGAAAAAATTTGTACTTTCACAACTTTTATATTGGTGCATTGCACCTTTGCTTTTAAAATCTATTTACCTATTGCTGTGCTTTGCATTGGAATTAGTTAAAACAACTCAAATAAAATTTCTCAGATAACAATATATGTTTTATAAGTGCTCTCATCTTAACAAATTGATTAAAGTCCTAATTTGACTTATGCTGCTTTTTAATCTTCAGGCATTTCTTAAACACGACTTTTGTTGTCAGTACAGAAATAAACAAAAGTCTTATACTACCGTCAACATAAATTCTTTAAGAAAATTAAAATTCTAAACGGTATCTTCTTTTTAGTAATTAATTTTGCTACTTTATAACTTGCCTTAACTTTTTCCTCAATCAGTCTGTAGGTACTGAAGATAATCATGTGCTTTGTTGGAACTGACTTAAGCGATTTGCTTTTTTTTCGTTTCTTGCAATAACTCCTAAATAACGTTTTTCAATGCTTATAGCTCGTCTTATATTTCACATTTACTCTTTTGACTGCAAAATTTTTATTGCAGATAAAGAATTGCTATAATTCTTAATAAAAAATTCGTTATTCGTCTTCATTAAAGGCTTAATAAGCTTTTATACTTTGTTAAAAGTGTTTAATAAACCGTAATTGTCCATTGAAATGGACTTATAATACTTTTCTTTGATTTATTTTTAATTCACTCTTAATAAACTTCGTTATTTCTTTATTTGTGAACTTTCTTTTAAACAGGGTTGCCTTACAAGCAGGCTAGATTAAAAGTTTGAAGAATACAGACTAGGTTAAACCTGTTTAAGACATTTTTTTAAGACTCAGTTGTGTGTGTGAAACTTTTATTTTAAACACTTTGAATTCTCAAAATAGTTTTTACAACCGTAATGTAGTTTACTAATTGTATTTTTCTTTCTTGTCTTCTTACATAGTGTGTACTTTTTTATAATGATGATATTTTAAATAGGTATTTAAGCTTGATTAACACTAAGTTTTATGCTTTTTCAATTTTTAATTAACTTGGCTAGTTTGATATAACTTAGACATTTTGCTGTTAAAGTGGCAACCATGTAAAATACTAATTAATTACTAATAAGGTATTTTATTAAAGTATTTGAGAGTTAATCATGTTGAAAATTTGTTTTAGATTTTTACGTAACAAATAGGTATTAGATTTATTTAGTTAATAAATTACTGAATTTTTTAATGAGTGTAAACTATTAGACGCAATTTTCTTTTTTTAAAATAAATATTTTTAGAAACATGAAAAGAGGGTTAATAGTACAAACAAGGCATAAAAGTGACCTCTTAAACATTTTTAAGCTCAAATTTTTATACAGACTTAGGTTAAAGTAAAATTACAAAATATTAAGTTTAACCTATTAGTCTTTAAGAAAGTAATAGTTTATTAAGACTTAAGTACATAAGTCAATGTAAATTATATTCTATAAAGTATTTATAATTTAAATAGACATTCTCTGTATATCTAAAAGTAATTTGAAATATCAAAGTGAATAAAAGTAAAACTTTCTCTAGTAAGACTAAAAGCAAAATATTATTTAAATGTCACTAAAACTAAAACTGCGGCCCGCGAAGACTTGGAAAACTTAAAATTTGGCCCGCGAGCACCAACTGCCTGCCGACCCCTGCTGTAGATATAAAGCTAATAGTTTTAGCGTTTAACTCGAAAGTTTTGAAATATTTTATGTTTTATTAAACAAACCGGATGAAAAAAACTTATGGTTGTATCTTTTTTTTAAATTTTTATTAAAATATTTAAGAATGTGTTTAAGTTAAACCTTTAAAATGAACTAAATCAGACTCAATAAAATAATTCATTTATAATCTATATAAAAACTGAAGTGAAAATACGAAAATTAAAATTATTTTGTTATCTCAAAACTAAATAAGCTTTAGTAAATACTTGAATATGGTAATATCTATATGACGAGCTCAATAACCTTATCTTAAATATATTTTAAGTTTAAGAGCTGACTTAAGTTTAAAAAAATATACTTTTCATAAATACCTGAAAAAACATTAAAAACCTCAAATGCTTAACTTTTGTATAAACTGAAACTTGACATATTTTATTTATAACATTATTTTTAATTTTTTATGAACTTGACCAACTTATTTTGGTGTAGTTAAGCTAAAACGAATCAGTATGAGTTATAAATTGTTTTAATATTTATAAAAATTAATAAAGTTTGTAACTCTGTAAACGATATCTTTTAATTTTATTTATATACATTTATTCATTTAAAATGATTAAGTATTTTAAATATTGTAAAGTATAGGGTTGTTTAAAGTTTGTGAAATTTTTCGGGTTTTTCTAAATTTCTTCAAAGCATTTTCAAGAACCAGTATTTTGGTTTATGTTTAATAAAAATTTAATTCAAGGTAGAAAAATTATCTTTTGTATGATACTTAAAATTATTTTTAATATATTTTATAAATAAATAAATTAATTAAACTAAAAAAATAT
>NW_028139247.1:137867-182350 GCF_965202585.1 Thalia democratica
AAAGTACTGTACTGACATAATATAAGACAAAATGCAAGTACCATTTAGAAATAAAAATCTACAAAATTCAAGTCATTGTGAAGACTAAGTATAATTAATAATTTTGGCCCAATAAAAACATAATTAAACACCTAAAATTTTTATAAATGAATTCTAAAGAAATACTACAACAAAGTACTACTATAATATAAGGTTCTGAAATATCTCAAGTCACTTCACGATACGAAACAAAAAACAGGTATAACCCTCATTTCTGAACTATGGAGCAGTTTTTAATAAAGTCTTTTCTTATTATAGTTATCAGGATTAAAGTTCTCAACATTTTGTCTAGTTTTATTTTTATATACATTTGAAACAAACAATAAACGAAAGCAAATTTACTTTATATAAATTAAGTGATAGTATTTAGTGTCACATCGAAAATAATTTTATTAGTTGTACAACATTGTTGACAATTTCTATTTAGATAACTAACTTAAACAACTACTTTATAACTTAAAACAACAAACAAATTATTTTCAGGTGGACAATTACCTGCCTGCAGTAAGTGCAGCTATGAGTTTTGCTCCAGCTTTTCATGTTTGGATGGTGTGCATTATTCTTCATGCACCAGCTAGATTTTTCTTTGCTTTTTGTTACTGGAAAAAGTATACTGCTATCCGTATTCTACCAAATTCTAGAGTAAGTAATTTAATTTTAATCTATTAGTTTTACTATAAATAGTGAGACATATTTTTTTTTATTTAACTGAACTTATAAAGTCAAATTTTAAAATGAATTAGACAAGGAAACTTCCTAATAAAAACATTATTATAGAACTTAAGCATTACTTTTTTATTTTACACTTACAAAAACAATTTATTTTATTAGAAAAATTTAATAAAACCGTAAAAAATATGTTAAATCTACTTATCTAAAACTAACCGAAATAAGTACTATATACTATGTATGTTTGATGATTTCATTTTTAAACTATTCATGAAAATTTAGCATTATACGATTGTTTATAGTTTTATTTACTTATAAGATTAATTTATACACAGTATTTTTTAATAAATCTTGTTTAAATATATAGATTGAATAAACTTTCATAATTTTGTGCCCAATCTTTTTCATAAAATCTCAGTCGAAACTACTTTGGGCTACTATAGTAACTTAAGACTAGATTTGTTTTTATACTTCACACAAATTTAGGCTAGTATGCGGTACAAATTTTTGTTGAATCTAAATTTACATTTTCTTTATAATTACTTAAAAAAATATTAAAACATTTATATTTTTTCTCTTTTAAGTAGTATTTTAAACCGATTAAACTGGTTTTAAATCTAGTTAAAGATTTCTATAAGTCTAGGGTTGCTTCTTTACCTGGAAACCTGGATTTTGACAATTTAGGTAAAAATAACCTGGACTTAGAGAAATTTAATGGAAAACGTTGGATTTAGAGAAAAATCACAAAAAAAATTTAAAAATTTTACACATGTTTAGTAGCGAAACCTTGGTTTGACTCAAAAATTCTATAAAAAATTGTCATCAACAGTTTTTTTTTATCAAAACATATTTAAAGTACTATTACAGTATTTATTCAATGTTTTTATACTATCTAAAACAGTAGTTTATTTCCTAAAATTTAACTTTAAACTAAACATAGACTAAAAAATGTGTACTTTTAAAACTTATACAAATTTAGAAAGCCTCGAAAAAAAATTTAAAAAATGACTAAATTACAAAAAGTAGGTATAAAAAAGTGATAATTAGTTTGCTGTAATCACTATTTTAGAGTATTCTTTAAAAAAATATTTTAATTTTGTTATCTTATGCTAATATATATATTAATTCTAGTTTATCTTAATAGTAGGCATAAAAAAGCAAATGTTTAACATTTAAGTGGCTTAAATATAAATATAAATGTGTACACTAGTTTTATATTATTCTGATATTTTATGATAAACTTCAACAAAGGTTACCACAAACTCAGGGTTAGTTAAAATAAAAATTGGGCTAACTTAGTTTTGTTTGATATTTTTTGTCTTTTATAAATAATGAATAAATGATAAGATAATCGTTGAAAAATGGAAGGATAAATTTTATTACTTTTAATTATATTTGTTCGACAATCGATGTTTAGTATTTTTATATTATTGATATTTAGCTGAATTGAAAGTTTTCTTTTTAATTTAACTTAACTTTTATTCTTATTTTTATTATTTACTAAATCAGAACATTTCAGGTCAGCTATAATTAACTTAGTCTTGTTTATGGTCAGTCGGGGGCTGTTTTTTTTTTTCATTGAAAATTAGCTACCTTAATTAATGAGCTATGTAGTTTTTTTTTTAAACTTAGGAGAAGCTCTTGTGTAATTTTATTTGGTTAAAACTCATTATTCGATTTTGATTTGAACAAAAAAAAATTATTTTAAATTTCTGTGTGTCATAAAATAGTTCTGTATAGAAAAATAATTTCCCAACCTTGAAAACAATTTATTGTTAAAAGTACATTATATCAGCTACTACAAAAAGTTGTTGTAAAAAACTCTTATATATCTCCACTATGTAAAACTAAAGTTTTGCTATAAAAAAAATAAATTTATACAGGTAGCAAGATGGAAAAAAACGATAGTTAATTTTTCTACTGGTTCAAACGTCTTGAAATTATAGGACTGCTAATACTAACAATATATACTTCAAAAGATTATGAAGGTATGTTAAACTATAAATTAATTGATATTTTGACGTACTTGTTAGTTTTACTTATTAGTTCAGTTCGAATTTCGTATTTAAAATTCATATGAAAATGAGAGTAGCTATATACAATTATTAATTTTTTCATACTTATAAACATTAATAAAGAATTTACATCTTCTTTTGTTGAAACCCCTTCAACAGGTTGAAGTCTTTTAGACCTATCAAATTATTTTTGAATTAGTTTTTTTTTTTCTAAGAATATAGAAAATTCAACATTTGATTCTTGTATTGTTCTATTTTTGATCAAAGTTTACTATAAAACACTTTAAGTTTTAAAAATTATAAAAAGTTTTATCTTTTGATTGTTTTGATGATTTTTTTAAATTAAAGTTTAAGTTTAAGTTAAAAAAATTCTTATGCTTTCATTGTAAAATTGCAATTACTTAAACTGTTTTTTTTTTAAACTGTCGTTAAAAACAGTTAAAGTACAAATGGTTTTGTTAGATATTACATTAAAAGCATTTATAGTTCTGGTGTTAAGGATAAAAAGATATACAACTTCTTTAGATATTTAAAAATTTTTTAAATTTAAAATATTATTATTTATTTCTTTCAACAAAGCTTAACAAATATATGAGACTTAGTTTAAATTTTAATAAAATGCATCAATGCTTTTTGAAACCTTTAGTAAAAAAATTTTGTTTTTTATTTTGTTATAAGAACTATTTAACAGTTTTCAAGAAGTTTTTAAATTTGTCAGTAATTTTTCGTAGTTAGTCTCAACAAAAGATTAATTAATGCTATCTATTTTTATTTTAAATTAAGAAAAGTTTAATGAAATAAATCACAACATAAATATTTTAAAATGTGCTTACTCTGAATACCTTACATAGCATATTAAGTTCTTAACTGACATAATTTTAGCTTTTTTCTTTTAGATTTTTTTTAATGAAAAGAATTTTTATTATAAATAAATCTTTTAAAGAGTTTAAAACAAATAAGTGCAGCTATTAGATATATAGATTTAAAAACGTTTAGTTTTTGTCAATAGTGTTTTAGCATTGAGTTATAAAAAATTACATAATTACGAAGTCAGTAATCACATGACTGTAAAACTTTGTATACAAATATAATTTTTATATTTATTATAGAAGCTCACAAAGCCGGATTCGGAATTTTCTTGTTCGGCGAAATAACTCACATGCTACTAACTTGCCTTCTTTCTAACCAAAATGAAATAAAAATTCCAAAGTAGAAAGAAAACGAAAAATAACTGCTGCCGTCCATATTTTCGCGGTTGCAGTAGCTTTGGCATTCGTGTATAGGCACCATAAATATTGTGAGCCATTTGGTAAGTTTTGAGTTACTAAAACTAAAAAGTTATTTAAACTTTACTTAAAATGTTATGTAATCAAAATGAAACATTGTAAATAAATTGGTGTTGCATTAGAACTTAATAAAATTTTTAAAATTTGAAACTTTTAAAAAATAAGGATATACTTTTAAATTAATTTGTAAGATGTTTTTATCGTAAAAAATTTTAAGAAGTTTTTTAACTGTTAATATTTACTGACTATTATATTACACAGGGAAAAATTCTGTGATACATCTGTATTTGAATAAATAGCTATTATAATAAACATTTTAAATTTTAACAGTTTACTAATTATTAGCTGTTTACAACTAAAACATTATATCTTTTCTGCAGTTTTTTCATTCTTTGCTGCATTTGAGTACATTATTGTCATATCCAATATTATCTTTCATACAGCGTTTATTGATGAAATAGAAGATTTTAGGCTTTCTGGTTGTGACAACATAGTTTAAAAAGCATTGAAATACTTGTATATTTGAAAAAAAAATAAGAATAAAAAATTGGTGAAAGTTATTTTTTCTATTTTAAAACACTTAAAAACCTTAAACTGCATCTTGCATGTAAAATGGATCATACTTCTTAACCTTATGCTTTATAAAATAATAAAAAAAATATATTTGTCTGCTTTAATTTTAAAAAATTCTAGTAATCGAAACAAACTAATTTTAAAATAACTATTAGCAATTTTTTTGAAAATTCTATCTAAACTTTAATTTTTTCTTTGGTATAGTTTTGATTAGAATAAAAACTAACAGTATTTTTAATGCACTTGGTATTTCAAGACTATTATTTGTTTTGACTTTTTTAAAATTTTGGAAATAATACACTTAATAGTGTCTTTTTTTGATCATTGCATGAATAAGAAGAATTATTTATGTTAGGATCATTATTTTTTGAATTAAGGCGTACAAAAAACTTTTGTTTAAAGTAAAGTTACTTTTTTAATATAAATCGATTAAAATAAATTAATGATATCTCTTAATTAGATGTACATAAATGTGTTTATTTGAGCCGTTTAATTATTTATTGTTTGTAATTTTTTTCATAACTTAGTTTTAAGATTAAAAATGAGATTTTGAATAAAACGTCGTATATTATACGTGTTTTATTGTTTTTAAAACGCTATAAATAAAATAATTTCGTTGCTTTATTTTTAGATTTAAAAAAAATATGTTTTTAAGTTAACAGTTTGTAAACATCCGTTAGATTTTTGTGATGAAAATTTAAACTTGTCACATCTGAATAGTTGTCAAATAAAATTGTTTTATATAAAAAGTACAAACATTGTTTTTAGATATTGCTACAATTTTTAAACAAAATAAAAGGAATAAAAAAAAAACAGCTTTTTTTTTCTAGGTACAGTAACCTATAGGATCTTTACGCACTCATGACGTTACGCCACTCTCGTTTAGTTACGCATTTCAGAATTCTATAATATTCAGAAAATAAAAAAATTTATTTTTTTTAATATTGCACAAACTGGGTTTAATGTATTTTTTGAATTAAATATGTTTTTGAATGCTAACACACCTCTCTATATCTTTAGACTTTGTAAATTTATGTTCTTTGACTAATTGACAACATTTAGTTATACCTCAGTATATCTGAAATTTTGTTAACAATAAGAGATTAAATCAAAATTCTGAAATAAACATGACTGTGTTTAATAATAAAAGTATAATAAAATAATGAGAGTTTAAAACACAAAGAAATAATACAGCAGTCTTGCCCTATATATTAATAAACACCATTTCATAATTGTAAAGAAATGCTTAATTATAAATTGAATTTGCCAAGTAGAAAAGAATATAAATGTCACATATAAATAAAGATAATTTCTACTTATTAATAAAATAGTAAAACTATTTCTACTCGTATTATTATTTACAGAAATTCGAATCCTTCTTTTTTAATATGTGTATAGTTTTATCTGTTATTTTCATATTTATAAATTAAGTAAACAAACAGTTAAAAGCGGGAAAGTGCCCAGTCTGCTTTTAACTAGAAGCAATATTAAAGAACAGCCATTATAGTGAGTATATTTGGTACCTCTCGTTTCTTTACGATCTCTCATATCTTTACGCACTTTTTCTGTGGACACAATGTGCGTAAATAAGCGATAGGTTACTGTATTTATAATATTAACAAAAAAATAATATTTTTTTTTCTCTCTTATCGATAAAGACATTAAAATGATGTAAATAAACCAGTTATAAATCATTAAGCTAAACTAAACGTTTTTTTGAATTTTTAAGAATAAATTGTTTCAAGAATATAAACAATTTTTATCTGGCTAAAGAGAAACATAGTATTAATATCAATCAAATCTGTAAAATATTTATAAAAAAAATGTTAAAATAACACGATAAAATATATAGATACATTAAAATATTACTTATTATGAAGTTTGACAAGTCCACAAAATGTAAATTTTGATCGAGTTTTAGACTTGTTATAATATTTTTATGTTTTATATAATTATCTAAGATCAAAACTGAACTAGTTCAAGACAACTTCTAGTAGAAAAAAAAGTTATGACTTGCTAAAAAGTTTTTAGCTCATGCGGCTCATATGCTTTGCACAATTCAGTTATGTTATTTATTTATATTTTTATTGTTTTCATTGTTTTATTACCACTATATAAACAAAATAACTGTTTATCCTCGTAATTATTTCGTTTTAATCTATTTTTAGTTTTGTTTGATTAATAAATAAGTTGTAGTTGATTTATTAATGGACATATTCTTCAGTAAGTTCAAGTACGAATTAATAATTAGGTGTTAGCTTCAAGATAAGGTAATATGTTAACGTTACCTATAAAGCAGGACGATCTTATATATTATAATTAGATTAAGTATAAGCTAAATAGTATATTAACAATATAACTACAAAAAAATTGAAATTAACTCTTTGATTTTTAGTACAGGTGAAAAACTTCTTCTGTAAACTATTTTAAAATATTCTTTTTAAATAGATAATATCTTTATTAATATCTGAATTGTATATAAACGAAACACAATCGATGTCTATGTTGTTAAAACTTATTTTTTTGTTTTTAAATTAGTATATTTTGCTTTCCAAATAAACCAGTCACCTCCTGATTCAGCTTTTTAAACCAACACATCCAAAATGTAACCATCTTGTTGGACAATCTTAATAACTAGTAAATCTATTTAAGATTAATTATAAACAATAAATGTAAACTAATTCAATAATATATAATAATATAATAAATGCTTTTATATATATAAATTGTTGAAATAAGAAAAACATATAAAATGTTTAGTAAACAAACTAATATGCCAAATAGTTGTAGTTAAAATATTCAGCTAAAATAATCTTAAACAAAATATAAATTATAACAAAAAATAACCAAAAGCAGAAGTGAATAATGCACATTGGAAAAACAAATCCTTTAAGTTATAAAATCATTCCAATATAGATTGTAAACGCTTTTGATTGATTTATTATGAACTAAATTTTCTTAGTTAAAAATGAGCAAGTTTTACAATTGTAAGTTTTTACATAGTATTATATATTCGTTTTTACAAAAATAATATTAATTTAAGTTAAATTTTTTCAACATTATTTTAAAATTTAACAAAAAATCACATTATTCATCATTAATATTCAGGATCGCATACTCTTTCAAGCTAAAAACTTTTTAAATTTTTATCAAAATGGTACCGCAATAGTGATAAAAAGATTAAGTTCAGGCACAATTTTTATACTGAGTTCAATATTCAAGGGCATTAAGACTAGACTAAGTAATAAAAAGTAATTAAAAAAGCCTGAGTCATATTGAAAACTTGAGTGTTTAACAACCCTAGTTTTTATATAAAAATGAAATAAGTTAACTCTCAAATATTTAAATGTAATTTATATCTAAGTTACTTTTATTCTAAAATACCAATAATTTCTTATAGTTAGATCCTAGTGGATAAGACTTTCCACAAATGTTAAAAAATAATTTCAAATAAAAATCTGGTATAACGATCTGAATATATTTTTGTGTTAATGGTTTTTAATTATTCTAAACATCTCATAGTAAATCTTTAAATTGAGTTCAATTATGCTTAATGCAACCATTATTAATTTTGTTTCGTAAGTAATTTTCTGGTATTTGATAAAGGGTTACCAAATACTTTAGGCAAATTTTTTTAAGGTTTTTAATAGTACATATTTATGAATTTATTTTTAGTTTAATTTTTAAATTAAAGGTAATAAAGGGTTTCAAATAGTATAACAACATTAAAAAGATACTGTAAAGCTACTTTAAATCTCTTTTGAATATATAAACATTTGATGATAATAAAATTATGTTATCTATATGATAGATTTTTTGTGTTAAATCGACACTTTTGTACTTAGCATGTTCAAATTGTTGAAAATTCGAGGTCTTTTTAGTGATTTTTGTCAAACTTCTTGGTTTTCTCAGGTTTTCTTTTAATTTAAATTTTTCAATTTCAAGGTTTTTCCAGTTTTCAGGCTTTTTAGCAACCCTGTTGATATACAGCAAATAGTTATAAAATTTTACAAAAAGTTTTGAATCATTTTATGCTTTATTAAGCAAACTGGATGAAAAAACTTATGGTTGTATCTTTTTTTTATCTTTTATTAAAATAATAAGAATATGTTTAAGTAATATCTTTAAAATAAATTAAATTAGACTGAATAAATAAATTTATTAAAATCTATATAAAAACCGAAGTGAAAATACAAAACTTAAAACTATTTTGTCATAACAAAACTAAATAAGCTTTATTAGTTAGCTATTGTAAATATTTGAATATGGTAATATAATACCAATATTTTACCTATATGACGTGCTCTATAGCCTTATCTAAAATATATCTTAAGTTTAACAAAACATACTTTATCATAAATTCCTAAAAAAATTTAAAAAACTCAAATGCTTAACTTTTGTTAAAACTAAAACTTGACTGATTTTTTTTATAACATGATCAATAACTTTTTTTGAACTTGACTAACTTATTTTGGTGTAGTTAAGCTAAAACAAATCAGTATGAGTTATAAATTGTTTTAATGTTTATTAAAACTTATAAAGTTTGTAACTCTGTAAACTATATCTTTTAATACTATTTATATGTATTTACTTATTTAAATTGATTAAGCATTTTAAATAATGTAAAGTACAGGGTTGTTGAAAGTTTGTAAAATTTTTCGGGTTTTTCTAAATTTCTGCAGTTCATTTTAAAGAACCAGTCTTTTATTTTGTGTTTAATAAAAAAATTAATTCAACGTAGAAAAGTTGTCTTTTGTATGATACTTAAATTACTTTTAATGTATTTAGAAAAAATTAATTATATTAAAAAAACATGTCTTATTGATATATTTTTCTTGTTTATCAAATTTAATTACTTAATATTTAAAAAAATATTAAAATTCAAGGTCTGTTTGCGACCCTGTAAATAGTAAATAAAATTATATTTTTAACATAATTAAACAAAATAAAAAAAAAACAAATATTTATTGTTAACTAAAAGAATAAGCACAACATAACCTCATCACTTATACTTTGATTGTTCTCAGCTTTAGAAACCAATGTATTATGTACAGTTTAAACTAAGAAGCATTTAACAGTTATAATTAAAACTACTAAATGACCTTTTCTGTAGAAAACTTATACAGTATCAAGGAAAATTGCTGCTTAAACTACATTTTTGATTAAAAATATTTTCCCTTTAAAATGTGATAGTAATAAACACTTTTAATTATTTAAGTAGTTTTTGAGAATTTAACTTAGTATAGAAAAGAGAATTTTGCAAAAAAATTGTATAAATGATATTAAATTTAAGCAGGGTTAAAACTCACGTAAAATTTTATAAAACAGCTTTTAACTATACTAAAGTATTTTCATCAGTTAAAATAAATCGATTTATAACCTAGGAACATAATTTAATCAAGGTGACAGAACTTTTTTATACCTCTAAAATTAAAAGTTAACCTTTTTTTTCCTACTAAACATTTTAAGTGAGTGACAACCCTGAGTAGCGTAGAAGAGAAAATTTTATCTGTATAAATTTACCACTAAGTAATCATAATTTATTACTTTCTAAAGTTGATATCTAATTAGACCTTAGATATATAGTTAATATATAATTTACTTTTTAAAAGATGATGCGAAACCCTAATAAAAAAACATTGAATAAATCTAGAATTAATATCAGAAGATATTAATAATGATTTAACTTAGACTTAGAAAAACTTAGTACAAACAATATTACTAACAATGAATAAAATAATTATTCAAAAATTTTTTTAAGATAATACTAAGTTTTCAGCTTAAGATTTAGCAAAACAACTTTAAAGGACATAAAATTTTAAAACTTCACCTCATTAATGTTTGTATTTTATTTTTATTTAGCTTAATGATTATATATTTATTTTTTAATTAAAAATAGAGATTCTAAGATAAAATAAATTTAACACAATAGTATTTTCTGAAAATAAAAGTGTCAATATTTTCGATTCAGATTTCATGTTTTAAATTAGGTGTTTTAAGTACTTAAATTGGTGTATTTCAGTTTCAAAACTTTTAATTAGAATATAATTTCAGGATATTAAAAAAAAAAAACGATGGCTGGAGTATATATATAAAAAAATGATAGTTTAAAAAAATTAAAAGTAAAAATAATTAAAGCAAAGATAATTAGAGAACATTTAAGACATTATTGACTGTTTACCAATTATAACAATCACGTTTACTCGCTGTATTATGATTTTTTTTATAATAACTAATAAAATTTTTTATCAGTGTTTTAATTATTATGTTAATTGTTGCTATTGCATAAATAAAGGTTAATTGTTCTTCCTAAAAAAAAACCTATATTATCTAAAAATGATTTCAATTTTAGATTATTATTAAGGTTAGTCTTTATTAAATTTTTTCTATAATATACACTTTTAGGCTTATCTTTTTTTTTATTTATACCCTTAAGTTCTAGTTTTACAATAAATCATTGTAAACTGAATGAAAAATATAGTTGAAACCTTGATAAACAAACAGTACTTTTATTCTAATTAAAATAAGTATTAAGGACTACAATTTATTGAATTTGTAATTTACTGAAAAAGTAGTATTTTTATAGTTGAAGTGATTATATGTTGAAAATAAAAATTACTCACAATGCTCTTTCACAATCAAAAAAGCATAAAACAAAAGCTAGTATGTTAACAAAATTTCTGACTAAACTGTAAGCAATCAAATGTGAATAAAATATTTCTCATCTGTGACTCGCGCTTCTTTCTACACATAATGCTGCGTCAGTATTATTTACACACTAGATAGTAATGCTTTTTTCTTTATTACTCTTAACTTTTTTCTAAAAAAAATATGTTTTTATAACTTTTTATTCTTTTTCTCTACTTTTATTTTAAGATTTTCCTTATAAGGTTTAATTGCTAAAAAAATATATATAGCTATACACGCTGGTCTGGACACCTAATTACTTCTTTATTATTTAACTTGTAAAGAATTTTTATCTAAAAAAAATAATATTAATCAGTAGACTGCTTCTTAGACTTTAAAAAAAGTTAAACAGTAAAAAATTTTTTATTTACTTGTTTTTATTGTAAATATTTTTGATTTAGGATGAATAAAAATAACAAATCTTTTTTTTTTATAGCTAATTTGAAGTGTATTGAAGTTATAAACAATTCTAAGGTTTTTAAACTTAAATTAAAT
Organism: Thalia democratica; assembly: GCF_965202585.1. Lineage (NCBI taxonomy): Eukaryota > Metazoa > Chordata > Thaliacea > Salpida > Salpidae > Thalia > Thalia democratica. The sequence continues at coordinate 149,632 of NW_028139247.1, forward strand.
AATATATTATAAATAATAAATAAATACAAATTAATCAATTCTCCGAACTTGATGCTAATATTAAACTTAATACTATTTATACGTAAAATTTTAGTAAAACTTTGTTAACCATTTATAAATCCTCTTTAAAAACTTTAATAGTAGCAAAATATAATTCTAAAATTTTTTTATTTTCAAAATTTAAGTAGTTTTCATCTCATTAATTTTCTCAAAAAATAAGTTTTCAGTAGCTTGTAATCACCAATAAAATTAAATTTACTTCGATAAAAAAATACATAATTTATGTCAAGCTTATACATATAAAATTAACTTTAATAATAACAAATTATACAGTATCCTCTTTTATTATACCGACATATGTTCTGTGTGTTAACAGATTAACACACTTTGACTGGGTTCTATAGTAAAGTAAATACTGTAATTAAAGAATATTAGCTAAAGTAGGTGTATACATGTGTTCATTAAAATAAAAAAATGCTATAGAAGTCGGATAAAAATAATAATTCGGTAAGAGAAAGATACTGTATAACTTGTTATTATTATATATTCTAGTGAACTTTTTTCACCAGGATCTTTTGTTAACAAACACTTAAATTTTTATTTTGAGTAGTTAAATTGAAACTTATACTTAAAATATCAACATGTTTTAATTACTTTTAAATTTTATATTTAATATACATACATATTTTACTACCTTGATTTAACTTAAATTTAAGATATAGGTTTAGTTTTTGTTTCATATTTCGAAAAAAAAAAGTTAAATCAAACGATATATACATATAAAGTTTTTAAATGTCGTTTAAGTAATAATTAGTAATATTAATTAAAATATGAAGCCTATACTACTGATATAGACCTCTTCAGTGCTTAATTCTTTTGATTCTCATTCAGTTATTTCTCCTTTAGCAGTTGAGATCTCTTTATTTGTTTTCTTAAAACCAAAACATATAATATGTGGTACATGATAATTAAAATTGTTTAATAAATTAAAAAGACCATATTTTAAAATATTAATAAAAAGAAGTGTAGGTTTAACTTATATCTACGAGCCATTTTTAAAAATTATTTTTTGAGATACCAAAATTCTAAAATTTACATGCTTTAACTACATCTCAAACAATGTTTAAGTTTTCGTAAAAAAATGGCTTAAAAAAATCAATAAAACATACATAAATGTATATATTTTTAATATATAGCACATTTCGAGTTGTGTCAATTTAAAGACAAAGAATTTGAATTTAAAGAATCGTGCACGTGCTCGTACCTTCATTTTATATATGTAGATGATGAGACCTGGTATAAAATTTATAATGAGTATTAAATTCAAATCGTAGTTAAAAAATTTTTAAATGATCGCAATAAAAGAAAATTAAATAAACACCTCTAAATGGGCAATTCCAGCAACTTATAATAAATTTCTCATGCACATATTAGATTTTATTTATACCATCAAGATGTAAAGAAAACTAGCTGTCTTGTAAAATTAAGTTAAAACATTTGAAGTTTTATTTTTTCTTCGTTATCTAATTAAACTTTATTCATCTTTAAGAACTAAAACTCAACTATTTTTTCATGGTTTATATACACAAATTTGGTTGACTCACTAAAACTAAAACAAGACTTGGACTTGACTTTATTTAGACCTATTTTTTCATTTACTATTAAAAGAAAGAACCTTCAAATAATATAACTGTTTTAATTTACAGAGGAACTGTGAAAAGTGACTTTTTTAAAAAGTATGAAAGTTTATTGCACTGTGAATTTTTTGATAGTAAATACAGCATTTTTTCTTGTTATAGATTTGTATTGTTAACTTTAAAGATTTTAGGGGTTGTTATTATTTGATAAATAAAATTACAAATTTATTTTTTATTAAAATTCAATGCCAAACTTTATAAATAGCTTTGCTTAATTCAAATATTTTGAAATGCAGCAAACGTGTATTTTTTATAATATAAAAATTTAAGTAAAGCTTATTATTTTTTTAGTATTATAGCACAAAATTCTATAAGAGTGTTAAAAGTAATTTTAGTTAAGTTTAAAATAGGTATCAAAAAAATCTTTGCCACTTGGCTAATTAAACTATTTTAGAAAAATAAGACTGAACCACACTTATTCAGGAGAACTATTCTAAGATATTTAAAAACTTCAGGTATAAAATTTTTTTGCAAAAGATTCACAATTTACCAGGGTCTTTTTAATTTATTTTCTATTTTCATTTCTATTTTTTTTGGTCAATTAACTTTACAGCTGTAAAGTTCAATAAATTTTATTCAGACACAAAAAGTTTATTATTATTTAATTTGCTTTTTTAAACAGAATTTTACCTTAAATTCATTTCGAAGCTAAACAGGAAAAATACTTTTAAAAACCTAGAATAAGTTCAATAGTGCTTGAAAAAAAATTCAAAAAAACTGCTAACTGACAAATGGATAATATTATTTATACTATAAGCTAGTTTATAAAGTATATTTTGTCAAGTTTGTTAAAATATAATCATAAAAGTATACTTCACAAAGAGGGAATTTATGTGGATTTTAAACATCTAAAAGGCTCACAAAAAACCTGAGAACCTTAAAAAACCTGGAATCTGCATGTAGACTGACAAACTTAAAAATCCTGTAATTTAGAAAATTTTGAAAAAAATACCTGAAAAGCATGGAATTTAGTACAAAAATTACTGAAAAAACCTGAAACTTTAATAGTTTTAACATTTTAAGTTGTAAAATTTTGATTTGACACAAAAAAATTAATCATTTATAGAAAAGTATTTTGTCATCATCATTATTTCTTATTACAAACACATATTTAAAATAGCTTTGCAACATCTTTTCAATGGTTTGATACTAACTAACACAGTTTTCTTGTCTTAAAAAATTGTTTATACTTCAAAAAAAAATAAATAATGTGTACTTTTCAAAACTTAGAGAATATTTTGAAACCCTGGAAAACATTTGCCTAAATTTTTGACAACCCTGATCTAAACTTAAAAGATATTTAAAAAAAAAATAAATACACTATATATATCGTGGCAACTAAATCAAAAATAAACACTGTAATTTGTTATTATTTCATCAGGTTTAAGTTATAGAATAGCAAAAACATATGATAATTTAAATACTCAAATTAAAAATATATGTAAAACATGAAAAATTTTGAACTGTGATAGTTTAAAGAAGTTCTAAACTATATAATCTTAAAACTTTGTTTTAAGATCATGTTAATACTAGATAAAAAAAAAAAAATTTTGTTTGTTTACTTTTTTTTTATCTGTAAATATAATTTTCTATTTAAACCAGTTAGTTTAGTTTAAAAAAATAAGTTTAAATTAGTTTGAATAGTTAATAAGTTTAAAGAAAAATGTCTTATACAACCTTAATAAGGCTTTATGTTATAAAATATACTAATATTTTTGAGTTTTTCAAACACCTAAACAAAATTGCCATGCAGAGCTACAGTAATAAGCCAATAAGTTTTTCTATTGTTGTCAAAAAGATAGGTAAAATGTAAATAAAAACAATTGCCATAAAAAAATTCAAATCGCAACTATTAAAAATATTCTACTTGAGAAAGTTTATTCTATCAGCTAACGATAAGAGAGCTTTTTTTTTCGTTTTTATTTAATTTTTCTGATTTTAAAGTAGTTTCCTAAAATATTTTATTAACTTTTAGTTTTCTTATTTTGTTTATGCATTTTTAGCAAAATGAAAATAGAAAAAAGATATGAATAAAGTTTCAAAAGAAGATAACCAAAACATCAAAGCAAAATCTGAAAATTTGATGTTTAGTGGAGCTGATCAAGGTGATCCTAACTTTAAAAAGCTTAAATTGTTGAAATTTTGTAAAGAAAACTCTGCAAAGAAATTCGAAGATAATACCATTCAATTTCTTAACTTAGGCAAGTTGATAGTTTTATAAGCTTCAATTTTCAACACTAAATGACAAATTACTTATAAAACGTAGTAAATACAACATTAATTTTATAAAATTATTAAAACTTAAAACAGTAAAGTTTAAGATAACACTTCAGAATTATTACTTAAGAGTTATAAAAACAACAAGTTTTATACATAAGCTAAGTATTTGTTGTTTTTATGGTTAAACTGTATTCGTAGGACCATAAAATCAATAGACAACAATTAACAATTTAATAATATGTTTTTCATATGTGAATTCTAACTTGCATTCTAAACCATTTAAAGTTCTGATAAATTCACATAGTATAACTTGTATTATAACAATAAGACTAAACTGTTATAATTTTAAATATTGTAAACGCATAATAAGTAATTTTAATTAAACCACTTATTATAAAACTAAATTAAAAAAATATTTAATTTGCAAACTCTTGTCTAAAATTTCAAATACCATAATTAGTTAAAATAATTAACGAATCCACAAAACAAATATTTAAATATTGACAATTTAATTTTTTTCCTATTTTTTAAACTCTTTTAGTGACAAATAAGCATTTGAATTTCTCATTTTCTTATTTTTTCAATATACATAAGCTACATTTATTACATGTTTTTTTATATTTTTGTATTGTTTACCTTCTGCATAGTATTGCCATTTTTAATTGTAGTCTTTATTTTCGTTTTAAATAACCATGTGTAATATTATAGTTTAGTGCTATTTCTTTTTACTTTATTGTTAAAACTTGGTTTATAATTACTGTATCTATTTTTGAATGTTGTATTAGTTTTGACATTGCGTAAAACTTTCTTACTTTATATGTTTTAAGCTCGGTAAGTTAGGCTGCATTTTTAGCAATTATTGTCTTAATAGCGTTTATTTAGTTCCTGAATTGCAATATTTTTTACTGTTAAGTTTTTGTTATTATGTTTGATAAGTTTTTCCATGCAACTATCAGATATTTTTAATGTTTTTCAAAGAAAGTTAAAGTTTCTCTGCCTATTTAAGTGGCTTCATCTAGGAAAAAAAAGCTGGTTGAAAAAATATTTTTTATTTTTCTAAGATTTTTTCGGTAAACTTAATCATACTTGTAATAGGCGGACTCGAGGGCTAATTGGAAACTGTATTTTTATTTACGACTAAATGATTTTTGTTAACTGATAATTTTTTTTAATTTTTCTTTAATTGTTGTAAATTATTGTATTTAGATATGCTCAGGGTGGTAAAATTGGTTACTTAATTATAACATATCTGAATTTTGTTTTCTTTTTTGCGATGTTACTCTTATTATAAGATTTAGTTCAGTTTATAAACAAAAAATAGCAAAATAACCTAAAATGAGAACAAACGACACAAAACAAAACATACATTGAATTGTGCAGAAGTTTTTTTTTACTATAAGCTAGATAATTTTTTTTTAATCATTAGAAACATAAAAGAATGTATTTCTTTGAAGTTTTCAAAAAATTGCTGTTAAACTATATAACTTTTATAATATCATATCTATGATCATATGTCTATATCTATTATCATATATATATCATATATACATCTATGTCATATATCTATGATCATATTCTATACGTAATGAAACTGCAATTAAAAAAATCAAATTAGTTATTTTCTTGTATTACAGTAACCTCTCGCATCTTTACGCACTCGTGACGTTACGCACTATCATTTAGTTGCGAATTTTAGAATTCTAAAAAATTCAAAAAATAAAAATTTTAATTTCAATTCCTCAAAATTCTTATGGCATGAAATTTCATTCATAGTCAAAAAATACATTAATATATCTTTAATACAATGCAAGACAAGTTTATCCTATGTGGGCAAAAGTCAAATTAACATAAAAAAATTATTAAACATTTATTTTTAATTTTATATATTTTTGTTTAAAAAAGGAAATCCATTACAGCACCAAATGCATATTTTTCTATAAGGCTATAGAAACAAATTCTAATATAGAAACCAAACCATTTCTTAGTTGTAAACAAATGCTTAACTATAAATTGAATTTGCTAAGTAGAAATGAATATTAATGTTAAGTATCAAATAAGTCACATATAAATAAAGTTAAAGATAAAATCTAATTATTTTTAAAGTTAGTAAAGTTTTTCTAAAAGTATTATTATTTCATATAAATTTAACCATTTTTTTTTATAGATTTATAGTTTAATCTTTTATCTTCATATTTATAAATAAAGTAAACAAATTTATAAAAGTGGGAAAGTACCCAGTCTGCTTTTAACTAGAAGCAATACCGAAAAAACAGCCAATATCGTAAGTATACTTGGTACCTCTCGTATCTTTACTATCTCTCGCATCTTTACGCATTTATACTGTGGACACAATGTGCGTAAATAAGCGAGAGGTTACTGTATATATATTATTTTTGCTCTTGCTTCGTTGACTTTGACACTTATCAATTAAACAAACAAATACAAACAGTTTACTACCTTATGTGTTTACTACTGATAAATAGTTAAGAAATGAATGTTAAACTAATCTTTTAACATAAAAGGTTGTCCAAATAATATGCTAAGTTATCTATTATAATGTGGCTTTGATTAACACTTTTAATAATAAATGCCTAGTATTATATATTATTATTGTTTTATTACTTAATTTTTTATTATACTTACTGTTATTGAATACTTTCATATTTTATTAATTCAAATAACTATAAACTTTCAATTGATAAAAAAACGTTGAAATACTGTATTTTTTAAGGTGGAAAGCTTAAACATAAAGATTTCGTTACAATTATTAAATCAAGCAAAATTTCTCTTGACGAAAAAGTAAGGAATTTATTGTGCAAAATTATGGAAGGAAAAATAAATGTTACAAACGCTTTTACGATTTATCAATTGATTAAAACTTTACAATTACAAAGTCTTAAAAAAGTTATAAACAATTATGTAGAACGTTGTTTCACTACGCTTATTGAAAACAAGAACTTTTTAGAAATAAGTTTTACTGATATTAAAAGAATACTTTCAAGTTCTGAACTTCTTATAACATCAGAACTTGAAATTTATAAGTTCGCTATAAAGTGGATAGAACACGATATAGAAGAACGCAGACAATATTCTAAAGATCTTTTACTTACAACACGCCTTAACTTGCTATCAAAAGAAACTTTGAAACATCTTTTGAATGACCCATCTTGTTTCTCAGATACAAAGGAATGTGTTGCAGTTATAAAACAGCTTCTGCATAACAAAGACGTTTGTGACCATGATAAACTAAGTATGAACCAACCAATTAGATATTGTTCACAGGATCAGTTCAACATACTCGTTTGCGGAGGCTTCAACACAAAATTGAATGCATATGTTAGAAATAAAACCCAGATAAACGAGTGTGACATGAACAGAGTAGAAGCTTTTCCGTTATTAATCAATAAAAGTTATAATTCCAAAGCTGTTTATGTGAAAGGAGAAATATTTGTGTTTAGTTGCCATGGACAAGAAATCATTTTTACTAATTATATGGCGAACGAGTATGTTAACGATATATTAAAGGTATCAGTTGACAAATATTCACCATTATCAAACACTTGGAATAAATTATCTGAAATGAACGAAAGTGTACAGGAGTATTCGACTGAAAACTTTTGCGCATGTGCTTTTATGGATCTGGTTTATATTTTTGGAGGTGTAAAACACCGAAGGGGAGTTTCAACAAACACCTGTTTAAGGTTTGATACTAAAAATTATCAATGGACAGTAGACGCTGCAATGAATGCAGATAGGGTGAACGCAGCGTGCACTGTGTTTGAAGAAACAATTGTTGTGTGTGGGGGATATTATATATTTGTAGAATATGATGCATATAATGCACATAAAACGTTTAATCATTATCCATTAGACACTGTTGAATCGTATGATGTGCTACCAAGTAGCTGGTCTAAGATGCCCAGCATAATGGAATGTAGAAGGACTCACAGTTTAGTTGCGGTAAAAAGCAAATTGTTTGTTATTGATTACTCGTGTGACGTGTACGATAGGACCAGTAATAGATTCGCCCTTATGCCCTGTTCGGAACTTTTGGATTTTTTTTTTGTTATAAAATAAATTTCTCGAGCGCCATGCAGGTCGGAAGTTATATTTATGTTTTTGAAAATGACTCAACAGTTGTTTATTGCTATGATGTTAATGAAGATTTGTGGCAAGAAGGTACATGTCAAGTTACTGAATGTGTAAGAGACTTTTTATGCGTTAAGATGCCTAAATTTTAGTTAATTCAACTAAAAATACTTTTGTATAAGTTTTAAATATTTTTAAAAATGTTTAACTTAAGCATTGTTTTAAACTGCTGAGACACACTTTAACAAAATTGTTGAAATTTAAGAGTAACAAAATTAAATTAGATCCAATGTTTAGGGCTTTAGCTTTTTTTTTAATATTTCAACCGAGGGTTTTACAGAAAATTATGTTTAGTATTAATATGAAGCGTTTTTAGTTCGTGTTAAAGTTAAAATAAATTTTATACGCAATTTCAACATCTGATTTTAACTGTATAAATTTTACTGTTTTCTCTCTACGTTTTGCTTTTATTTTTGACTATTAGCTATGTAAAATATAACAATGAAAAATTATTTAACAGTGTGCAATAGATAATGTTAAACAAGTAATCTGTTTAAATAAGTTGTTTGAAATATATTATGTATATTTTAAAATAATATAGTTTTTACATCCAAGCCAATGTTTTATATAAAAAACACTGATTATGATTATTTCAAATTTATTTAAACAAAATAAATCTTTCTAAACTTTTAAGTATTTATTTTTTTTAATACCTATATTTTTTACAAGATGGTTATAAATTTTAGCTTGGGAATCATAAATACAAAATAAAAACATTTAAGTTCTGTTGTATTTTAGACTTCCAAAAACATTAACAAAAATATTTAAATTTGACACAATAACTACAATTAGACATTTTCTTCACAAACTTTTATAAGTAGCGTTTCGAGAAAACAAGCATTTCAGTTTAAAGGGTTGAAAAACTTATTCTTTTTCCACAAAAAGTTTAATTCAAGACTTATTGTACTTATTGTAGCAAAATAACTATGAAAAGGTATGAATCTGACCGAGATTTTTACATTTTCCATTCTTAACCGATGATAATGCTTTAAGCAATATTTATTGATCTACTTTGTTTCAGTATCCGGATCCAAATCCGGTCTGAAAATGCCTTTTTAGGTTAAAATCTGGCCAGATACTAACTTAATTGATGCGGTAGTTCGCTTCTATTAAATAAATGAAACTAGATAAAGAACTTTTAGTACATTTCATTTAATTTCTACGAATTATATCGCCGGAGAGATTATACTTCAGAAAAGTTATTTAGAACTATTTTTGTTTAAACTTAAAATCTAGTAATTTCATTTTTAATTTTTAAGCACCTTCTAAAATATATACACAATTCGAACACAGTTAGATTTAAAAGTTTCAATTGAATTTTGTAAAATATCATTAAACTATGATTAAGTAATTATATTTTGTTTGCTGCCATTAAAAGATATAAAAAATATAAACAATGAAGTTTTGATGTCCTAAAAACACTTATCATAAATTACAGAATGCTATTTTTGTTATAATTACTTATACAGTTATTCGTCTTAACTAAAAAAAAGCTCAATTTATTAAATGGAAGAAAAAATAATTACTTTTTTGTTTTTTTTAAGTAGTTTACTGTTTTATTTTACTTGAAGAGTTCGCAGTTTTTTGTCAGTTAAACCTGGTTGTAAATAAGCTATTTAATTTACAAATCTTCTTCATTTATATAAGTTTTTTAAATTTCAGTAAGTTGAGCAATCTTTATTTAGTTAAGAAAAATAACTTATTGTATTAATAACAAAAATAGCGTTCTGTAATTCATGGTAACTGTTTATAAGATAATTAGGTTTAACTTTTGATTTTTTTTAACTTTTAATGACAGTAAACAAAATGTGATCACTCATATCATGGTCTAAGCTAAAATTTGCTTTTTATAGATTTTTAAAACTTTAAACACTTTTTGAGACATAACCTGTCAAAGTCGGAGACTACAATAGGTTCCTTATGGGAGGTTCAAACTAAAACAGTAAAGAAATCACTAAAAATCTATCTTTTACTCCCTTATTTGAGAAAACTACCCTAAATTTTTAAGAATTTTTCCTTGAAAAATTTAAAGAATTCTGTCGGAACAAAATTTTCAAAAAGTAAAAAAATATTATATAATAAAAAAAAAACTTTTTTTTGTTTATCTTTTAAATAAAGTTTTTGTTTCTTAATTTATTCATATTTTGTTCTGAAAGAAATTTTTAAATATTGCAAGGAAAATTTCTTAAAAGTTTGAGTTAGTTCTCTAAAAAAACGTAGGAGAAGATAAAAATTTAGTTTTATAGTTTTTTTTTGTCGTTTTATTTTGCGCCTCCCATATGGAACCTGTAGTTGCCTCGGAATTTGACCTGCTATATCTCAAAAATTATTTTGAATATAAAATATCTGTAATAATCATCTCGTATCTTAGTAAAAACTTATAAAAAAAAAGATAAAATTGTGAAAAAAAATATTTATGACCTTATTAATAATATTGACTTTCAATTGATCTTAAGTTTCTTTTTTTTTTCTTAAACTAAAACTGGTTAAAAATATTTTATAAAATGTATGGTGTGAGGCTCGATGATCACAAGGTCTTTCTGCACACCATTCAATTGACCATAGTTGTGAGCGTTCACAATTTTCCCTCTTTTATTATACTAAAAACAAACATTTTGAACTACCAGGTTTTATTAAAAATGTAAGGTTTTTAGTTTTTTTTTTTACTGAAAATTATATTCCATACTTTCTTGTTTTCAGGTAAGAAGAACAGTTTTTTTTTAAGTTAGATAAAAGTCTAATTTTTTAATTTAGTTTTACAATTTAAATTTTAAGTTGTTGTTAAACATAGCTTTCCTTTTTTGTTTTTGTGCAACTCTGAAACATTGTTATTTCATGCTCTATAAACCATCAAAAACTAGTGCTTATTTGCAGAAATAGTATGCCTATTTGGAAATGGCTTAAATTACATTAAACGATTGGTTTTTTATAACTTCAGTTATTCTACACTTATTTACTTTTTAAATATAAACCAATAATTAATAATGAGTATATTATAAAATACTAATAAAAAACAACATTTACGTAAATTAACAAATATTTGAAAGGAACGTACTTTTGATTAAGAAAATATATATAGTTCAATAGTGAATAAACTTTTTTATACAAACTCAAAAAATAAAATAAAAAAACGTAATAAAACAAAAATAGAAAACATCCCTTATTACTTGATTAGTTTTAACTAAAACACTTTAAATATAAATTAATTTTAAAGTTTCAACAGGCATGCAATCGTATAAAAGATCTTCTTAATTCTGTTTGAAACCCATTAATACATAAATAAAAAAATATTATATATGGTTTTAGTAAGCTTACCAAAGGATTTACTTCAAGTTAAACATTCGTATATTCAAAAAATTTTATAGTACATACTTATTGGTTGATAATCCGTTAAGTAATGAGTTTTAGTAATTGTCTGAGTTTCTAACAAATAATTTTCATATGTTTGTTAAGCTGTTATTAGTATTAAGTAATGATGTACCGGACTCACTATCCGGGTCCGGATCCGGCCGGTTATTGCCATTTTTGTCTGATTACTGGATCCGGCAGGATTTAAAAAAAAAAGTTCGTGTCCGGTTCCGGCCGGATCCTAATTTGAAAAGAAAATCCGGATCCAGTTCCGGCCGGATCCTAATTTGAAAAAATATTTTTTTCAAGAACTTGATTTTAATTTATTTTAGATTGGTAAGGCTATAGGAGGGGGGGGGTCCTCCTTGATTTTTACAAGTTGGTCTTATTTAATAGATTTTAATCTTAGCTACCAGATATTGTTTCTGTGATGTACTTTATCTTTTTATCAATTTTCCTTATACTAAAGTTAAAGTTATTCATAGTTTTTTTTTAGCTTTTAAAGAAATGAAATTTTGAAACTACAAATGTAAGCTCTACTTTTTATGTGAAAACTAGTGATGTACCGGACTCACTATCCGAGTCCAGATTCGACCGGATATTGCCATTTTTGTCTGATATCCGGATTCGGACGGATTTTGAGATGAAAAAAAAATCGATTCCGGTTCCGGCCGGATTCTAATTTGAAAAAAAAGTCCGGATCCGGTTCCAGCCGAATTATAATTTGAAAAAAAAAAAGATTATAATTTGTTGTTATAAAACAAAAGTAATTTAAATACTAAGCAGTATCATTAAGATGTCCGTCTAAACCACTTAAACTGAAAGATACACAAAGAAAAAACAGTAAGACAAGTAGTTTACTTATTAAAACAAAGATAAAAATATAATTTGATATATAATTTATAGGTTAACATAAAAAGCAAAATTTTAACAACAAACTTATACTTGTTTAAGCTTTGACGTACAAAGATCAACATCAATTATTTAATTGCATTGACTAACAACAAAAATAAAATTCTAACACTCCAAGGACATTAACAATAGACTGGATAGATTAATAATCATTAAATACATTCAAATATGAGTCATTATTAATAGAGTAAGGGTGCTGGTAATAATATTAAACTATAAACTAAGCTAAATCTTAAAATTAAATCAACGGTTGATAAAAGTTACTTATTAATTTTACTAACACAAGTATAATTCAGATAAAACTTTTTTAACTTTAATCGAATATTTTTAAATTCTTGCAAGAAACTAATTCATTTGGCAGTTTGCTCCATATTTTAACTGATCGATAAAAAAGAATTCTGCCAAGCCTCATTATTGAAATATTGCAGCGGTTGAAGACTAAAGTGATATAATTTCTTTGAACATAAGTTCAAACTTCCAAATGTTACTCTCTCATTGGCTTATACAAAAAAATTCAAAAAGAAAAATTGAAATTCAAAACAACGTGCGTTTAAAAGCTAATATTATTATGTTTACAAAAAGATAGTTATTTATTTAAATATTTGACGAGAAAATAAAAAATAGAAGCGTGCAAAAGTAAAGTTCCGTTCAAAATTGACTGATTGTTTAAAATTTTCGCAGTTCATAAGTATATCGGTGAAAATATAACACTGTGCGAAATTGACACTTTGCAAAAATGTCGCCGTGTGAAGATGTCGCTGTGCAAAAATGACCCTGCGTGCAAAAATTTCTTCCGTGCAAAAGTGACGCCGTGCAAAAGTTTCACCTCGTGTAAAAGTGACCCTCCGTGGAAAAGTGACGCCGTGCAAAAGTTTCCCTCGTGCAACAGTAACCCTGCGTGCAAAAGTGTCTTCGTGCAAAAGTGACGCTCGTGTAAAAGTGACCCGTTCCCGTTAAAAGGTATCCGTTTTACCAGTTCGTGAACTAGGTCCCAACGACAAAATATTTTGAACGTATTTTTGTCGTTGAAAAAACTATATAAATTTATACAACAGATGTTCCGTGTTAAAACTTAATTTCAACTAACGGCATTTCACTGCTCTCAAATAAATTTAAGAACAGATCTACGGAGTCTCAAAAAGCTCGAGGAATAGGCTCTATTCTTAAAGCTTTTTGAGACTCCGTAGATCTGTTCTTAATTTTCTTTGAGAGCAGTGAAACGCCGTTAGTTGAAATAAAGTTTTAACACAAGAACATCTGTGGTATATATTCCGATAAGCTTAGCTTATCAGGATCTCCAGGATTTAACACGTTACATCTTGTATAAATTTATATATAATCAATTTTTATATGAAATATTAAATTCTTACTTTTTTAACATTATGTTTTAGTTTTAAGATAGTAAAATCTTTATTCACTTTTGTCACAACAGAATATAGAAGTAAATACAAAAACCTTAGCTTGATCGAAGCAAAAAAATTTAGCAGTTATTTTTTTTAAAGATAAAAACATAAAAAATATAAAACTATCAAAATATTTAAATCATTTCTAAAACAGGATTAGTTAGGAATTTTGATGGTTAATACTTTATTTTTTAAAAAGTAACATTATGTTATCTCTATTTAGACTTTTGTTGTTTATATTTATGTATTATGGTTTGATAAGGGAAGAAATCGGATTTAGTTTTAAAAAAATATCAATTCTCGAAAAAAGAAATAAAAATTAAAATAAATAAAATGAAACCTTTAAAAAAATTTTTTTTGATGAAATAAAGCACAATTTTTTGTTTATATAATAAATTTAAGTAACTAAATATTATTGAATCACTTGAGTTAAATAAGTTTATTTTTCTGGAGATATTAAAAAAATAATTACTTAAGACTTTCATTTAAGCAAGAAATATACATTTTTTAAATGATATTGCATCTTTATTTTGCTATTTTAATTTTGAATGTTAAATATTACATTCTTAGCCAATAATGGAACATGTTTAAAGTCTTGAAAAAAAAATTTAATGATAATTTAAGCACACCATTTAGAAAAAACTTTTCTAAATTAGCTATAGTTATAGATCAGGGGTCGGCAAACTGTGGCCCGCGGGCCAATTGCGGCCCTCGAAGGGTAAATCTGCGGCCCGCGAGCACGTTTTTTTTTTGAATGGAATGCGGCCCGCGAAAGAAATTTTTGTGGCCCGCGAGCATGTTAATGTGGCCCGCTGAGCAACAATATGTTTTAAGTTAAATTTTTACTGGTAATTTGGTTTTGTTTTATTTCGTTTTAAGTTCATGTATAAAATTTTTTAAATAATAAAAAGACTATACTGTATTAGCTTAAAAATGTGAAAAAAACAGATTAGCTTTCAAACAGGGTATTTTCTCATTTTCATAATAGCTTTCTTCTTACAACAGCAAGTAATTATTTGAAAAAAGAGTGTAAAAAGTGCTTAGAATTAGTAAGTCAGTTATATAATAGCTACTTAGTAAATAAACCAAATGCAAATGTTTTTCATTTTGCACAAAAGTAATCCACAGTAATTAAATAAAATAGCATTTCTTTACAGTTTAGGTATTCATTTTAAATGTATTTTATACCTAAGTTTCTTTTATAGATGTATAATAACTAAATATTATATTTAAGTGTACACAAATAAATTTATTATAAAATAATAATAAAAAATAAGGTTTATTTGATTTTGGTTTTAACACGTGTCGATTTTTCAGTAGTTTTTTTCACTTAAAATTAATTCCAATGCACACAAGTGTACAAAGATGCTCATATTTTAAACCACTTTTTATTAACTGTTTAAGTTAGATTAATTTTAGTTTATGCATAAATGTCTAAAATTATTGTATCTAAATGTAATTTTTAAGTGTGTTCAGAAACATTTCAAACAATATATATGACATAAATTAAAATAGTTTTTGATATGGACACATTTTTAATTTTCAAACAATTTTTTTAGGCAAATGAAGTTAATTGTTATGCATTGTATACTAATATAAACAATTGCTGTTTTTAAGGATGAAACTACCAATTTAATACAAGCTAGATTCAAGGATGGTAAATTTATTAAGCTTGTACATTGTGAATCAAATAAGTTCAAATTCAATTAAAAAAAACTAATCATTGCAACAAACTCAGACTATGACCATTTGAAGACTTTAAATCTCAGGCCAATTAAGTCTTTTTTTCAGTTATTTACTTGAATTGCTTTTTGTACACCAAAATATCAGGCTAGTTTTTTGTCACTAAGGCTGGCTTTTTTTCTTTAAAGAGTGGCAAACTAAATTTATGATTTATGTTTTGGTCAATACACAGTGTTGGTTTAAATTATAGTATATGTTAAATTTTTAATCTTGCAGCTGATACAATTTGAAATACTGTTTATACTACTGTATATAAGTGTGAATAATCAGTGTTGCCAAAAAACTTGAGTCCGGTAAATCTTGGAATCTGAAAATTTATACTTAAATAGTCTGAAAAAAGTTTGAAATTGAGAATTTTTGAAAAACCTGGAATTTTAAACAATTTTTACATGTAAAGTAATGAAACTTTGATTTGAAACAAAAATTTACCATATAAATATTTTGATTAAAAACCACATTTGAAGTAGCTTAAGAGCATCTTTTCAAAATTGATATTATGTTTAAAAGATTTTTTTTACCTTTAGTTTAATTTTATACTGAAAACAGAAGAAAAAATTTGTACTTTCACAAACTTTATATTGGTGCATTGCACCTTTGCTTTTAAAATTTATTTACCTATTGCTGTGCTTTGCATTGGAACTAGACCTAGAAATTCTTCTAAAATTTCAAAATTAGTAAAAACAACTCAAATAAAAGTTCTCAGATAACAATATATGTTTTATCAGTGCTCTCATTTTAACAGATTGATTAAAGTCCTAATTTGATTTATGCTGCTTTATAATCTCCAGGCATTTCTTAAGCACGACTTTTGTTGTCAGTAAAGAAAAAAACAAAAATCTTATACTAGCGTCAACATAAATTATTTAATAAATTAAAATTCTAAACGGTTTCTTCTTTTTAGTAATTAGTTTTGCTACTTTATAACTTGCCTTAACTTTTTCTTCAATCAGTCTGTAGGTAATGAAGATAATCATTTGCTTTGTTGGAACTGACTTAAGCGATTTGCTTTTTTTCGTTTCTTGCAACAACTCCTAAATAACGTTTTTCATTGCTTATAGCTCGTCTTATATTTTACATTTACTCTTTTCAAATGCAAGATTTTTATTGCAGATAAAGAATTGCTATAATTCTTAATAAAAAGTCAGTTATTTTTCTTCATTAAAGGCTTAATAAGCTTTTATACTTTTGTTAAAGTGTTTGATAAGCCGTAATTGTCCATTGAAACTGACTTATAATATTTTTTTTCTGATTTATATTTAATTCACTGTTAATAAACTTCGTTATTTATTTATTTTGTGAGCTTTCATTTAAACAGGGTTGCCAAACAAGCAGGCTAGTTTAAAAGTTTGGAAGAACACAGACTAGGTTAAACCTGTTTAAGACATTTTTTAAGACTCAGGTGTGTGTGAAACTTTTATTTTAAACACTTTGAATTCTCAGAATAGTTTTTACAATCGTAATGTAGTTTACTAATTGTATTTTCTTTCTTGTCTTCTTACACATTGTGTACCTTTTTATAATGATGATATTTCAATTAGGTATTTAAGCTTGATTAACACTAAGTTTTATGCTTTTTCAACTTTTAATTAACTTGGCTGGTTTGATATAACTTAGACATTTTGCTGTTATAGTGGCAACCATGTAAAATACTAATTATTTACTAATAAGGTATTTTATTAAAGTATTTGAGAGTTAATCATGTTAAAAATGTGTTTTAGATTTTTACATAACAAATAGGTATTAGGTTTATTTAGTTAATTAATTACTGAAGTTTTTAAAGAGTGTAAATTGTTTTAGACGCAAATTTTTTTTTTAATAAATATTTTTATTAAAAAGTAAAAAAAGGGTTAATAGTACAAACAAGGCATAAAAGTAACCTCTAAATTATTTTTAAGCTCGAATTTTTATAAAGAGTTAGGTTATAAGTAAAATTAGAAAATATTAAGTTTAACCTATTAGTCTTTAAGAAAGTACATATATTATTAAGGCTTAAGTACATTAGTCAATGTATTTTTTTTTCGATAAAGTATTTATAATTTAAATAGACATTCTCTGTATATCTTTAAGTAATTTGAGATATCGAAGTGAATAAAAGTAAAACTTTCTCTAGTAAGACTAAAAGCAAAATATTATTCATATGTAACTAAAACTAAAACTGCGGCCCGCGAAAACTTTGAAAACTTGAAATTTGGCCCGCGAGCACCAACTGCCTGCCGACCCCTGTTATAGATTGTGAATAATTCTGCCTTAAATTGCTTCTTTTTTAAACTCAAAATATAAATTATAAAATTTGGATTCCAGTTGTTAAAGTTCCATGTTTAATTTAAATTTTAATTTCATTGCTTTTTTATAAAATTTTCATTTGAACAATGGTTATTTGATTTAAATCTTTTTAAGTTCAGCTTAATTAGTTAAGAAGTTTCTAATTATTTTAAAACTTAATTCCGAGTATTTGTTAAAACTTTAACTTAAGTTAAAGTATTATTGTACTATGGTTTTGTAATATTTTGAAACTATTTTTTTTGCCTAGCTTATAAAAAGTAGGATTTAGTAGTTTTAAGATATTATCTTATAAACTTCGTTATCATTATAAATAAAAGTATCAATTAGTTGAGTATACTAACATCCTCTGGTTGCAGTATGAAAATTATTTATTGTGCTAGAATTATTCTTAACTGAAAAAATATTTTAAAAGGCAGAAATAAATTTAAATCACAAAAACTTCAAACATAATTTAAATGTTCAGATTATTAAAAAAAAAACTAAAGTTTATGTTAAAGTTATAACGTTGTTAGATTTTACAATATTTTTAATAAAACTTTTTCTGTCGAATTTTTTTTTTTTTTTTTCAGAAAAAAACTAGTTTCCTTTTTTTATAAGTTTGTTTTTGTATTCAAGATAAAAGGGTTGTCACAATTTAAGGATATTTAGTATACTCAGGACAATTCAATACAGATTGATAATTAAAAGAATTCTAAAATAACTAAAGACAGGGTGGCCAAAAAACTTTGAATAATCTGGAAAAGTCTGGAATTTGAGAAATAAAAAAAAATTAAAAGAACTTGAATTTTGAACTAAAATCACTAAAAAAACCTGGAACTTTTAACAATTGTAACAAGTTAAGTAGAAAAACTTAGATTTGACACACAAAATCTACCCTAGAATTAATTTTATTCTTCATCGTCAATTTTATTTTATTATAAAAAAATTAAGTAGCTTAACAGTATCTTTTTAATACTTTATAATGTTTAACACAGTTTCTAATCTTAATCTTAAATTTAATATAAAAAATAGACTCAAAAATGGGTACTTTTAAAAGCCTTAAAAAGTTTTACAAATACATTTGGCAACCCTGTAACGACGACTTAAACTGACACAGGACATTTTTCTTTTATACACAAAACTTAGTATAGCCTTTTACATTTTTGAAAATATTTATCTAATGTTTTTTTTTTTTAATCTTAAGAAAGCTTTTATTAAATTGTTTTAAATATTTTCTTATTTTACTACAATTTTTTTTTAACCTGATTCATACTATAAATTTAAGCTAACTTTTAACAACCAAAAAACTTAGAATGCTCAGCACGATTTGAGGTCACTTAGAATTGTTTTTGGTCACTATAAACAGTTTTCTTTTTTGACTAAAAAAGTGAAAACCCTGAGAAAATTAAGAGTTTATAATTTTTGGTATCAAAAAAAAAGTGAAATGCCTAGATGAATGCCTGCTGAATTAATTGCTTTAATCTTAATTTAAAGTGAAACTTTTGTAGTAAAAATAATATTTATTATAGAACTTTGTTTATTCTTTCTTCATTTTTAATGATTCAAATATTAACATCAATATTATTTTATTATAGATTAATAGTAGAAGATACCTAGGTTAGTTTTTTGTGTTTAGTTTTCTAAAGAAGCATATCTTGAAAAGAACAACTAAAAAAAAAATAACAGAAATCCTTAAACCAATTAAGTTATGTTTGATTTTATCTGTAGACCATGTAAAAAGATTGAAGTTAATTAAATTTTTTTTGAAAACTACAAAACATATTAAAAAGTTTTACAACTCTCTTAAAGTTTTAATAGACTTTTTGCTTAAATTTTATTTTTAACTGGAATTTAAAAATTTTTATCATATTTTTTAGTATTCGAGATAAAAAGTTTAATACATATGTGATAAAAAGCTTTAGTTAATAACCTACAAACAAATTTATTAATTTCACAACATTTTTTCATAGTAGTGTTGTATAAAAAACGAAATACATAAAACGTAATTTTCACAACTAAACAATGGTCAGACTGTAAAAGGTCAAAAATATAGATATACAACAAATGTTCTTTAAATTTTTTTAATATTCATTAGTATTTTTGGAGTATGGCTTTAAGATGTTAACATTTTCAGGAATGTTAAAATATAAATATAAATTTTTTTAGAGTGTATAACAATATCAAAAACTGTTATATTTTTATATAAAAAGAGCATAACATTCAATTAAAATCTTTAAACTAGTTTTTATAATTCAGTAAACTTTAAGTTAAACGAAACCTAAATTTTAATAAGTATTGTCGTTTGGCGATAAAATTATATCTGATGTTAGTCTGTTTGTTAACAAAATATAAATAAACGATGGTTTAAAAATCTACAAGTTTATTGCATACAAGTTAAATCGATTTCGGACAACAGTTCTTCATCAGTGAACTTTAAACTAGGCTACTTTAAAGTTAACTGATGAAGGACTGTTGTCCGAAATCGGTTTGAACTCGTATCCAATAAACTTTTAGATTTTTAAACCATCGTTTGTTTATTTTTATGTAACTTATGATGCAGGGAAAAAAATCACCAGCAAAACAATTGATTGTGTCCTGGACCGATTTGAAAATTATTTATAAATCTTGTTAGTCTATTTATTAATAAATTACTTTTTACAATTTATTGTACCTTAAAATTTAGAGAAATCATATCATGAAAGAAAAGGCGTGGCTAAAAGAAGCAATTAAAGCATTTTAACATATTTGTCAAACATTTGAAAACTTTTAAAAAATTTTCCTATTTTTACTGAAATATGCCAGTTGCAGCGAGCTGAAGCCCTAGTACTGAATGATTTGAAAAGTATCAAGACAATTTAAACGAGAGGTTGAAAGATGTTGTAATTAAATTCAAATATATAACGAGTTACTTGAAGACATTCAGAGTGATACCAAATACAAAAATTTTTTCAAAGGAGAAACTGCAAAGTTTAGACTGGAAAATATAAAATTTACAAACGAAAACAGAGTTATTAAAAAATCACTAAAAGTGGTTGGGGAAAAACGTAAACAATATCATCAGCAAACAGCTTTGAAAATAGAAGAACTGCGAAAAGGCCTGCCACGTCAAAAAATATAACAATTCAGTCAGTTCACAGCTAGAGAGTCACTTGTTGGTGATCAGTGTGTGATTTGTCAAGGAGATATTGAAGTAGGTAGAAATGTGATGCGTCTCGACTGTGGTGATCAGCACACTTTCTGTCAGGTTTGCTTTGAAAGATGGTTTGCTGACCATAACACATGCCCCGTTCATAAATTTGAGTAAAATTTTGTTGGTTTTCGTAATATCTTTGTTAAGTAATCCGCGTTAGTAATAAAATACTTGAAAGTAAATCATCGTTATAGTTTAATTTTATTGTTAACATGTCTAACATAATTTTTTATAATTATAACTTATATAAACTAAGGCTATTTAAATTTAGTTAAAAGTAATATATAATGTGACGGTTATCTATATTAATTTTTAAATTACAATAAATTAAGTATTTGAGAAAAGTTAAACTTTTAAAATTAAATTTTAGTTATATACACTTGTTCCATTAATAAAAAAATATTATACAATTACTTTATTGTTTTTAAGTTTTTTTAGATGTTTGTCGCTTTTGTAGTTTAAATGTACAAAAAATATTTCTAATTGTAAGTTTGTGTCAATCTATAAGCTTGAATTAGTTTAATTAATTAAGATTTGTTTTGCTAAACAAGCAATTATTAAAAATAAATTAAATCATACATGTTTTTAAGTTTACATATTAAGCACTTTTATTAGAATGAAAGAAGTCACTGTATCTTCCTACTTTGTACAGTTTTTAGATTTGTGGCAGAATTAACATAAGGTTTCTTAATCGGCAAAAGTAATTATCTTTTAATACTTTTAAAGAACTTATTTTGTTTGTATGAAAAAAATATTTGATAATACGCTTTGATCACCAGACTTGAAGCTTACGCTAGAACGTGACTTCTCAAAAAAATGATCAATCAATTGTAATTGAACATACATGTTGTTGATTTAACAATTCGCATAATTTTTAATAAACTTATTGTGCTCTGATTTATTTACTAATGACAGTATAGACCAGGAATCGACAGGCAGTTGATGCTCGCGGGCCTAATTTCAAGTTTTCAAAATGTTCACGGGCCGCAGTTTTAGTTTAAGTGACCTTTAAAATATTTTTTTGGTTTTAGTTTAAATCACACTAAAGAAAGTTTTACTTTACTCAGTTTACTATTTTAAGTGATATTTAGCTACACATAAAACGCCTATTTGAATTATACATATTTATCGAAATTAAATTGACATTGACTAGTATACTTAAGTCTTAACAAATTATGTACTGTCTTAAAAGACTTAAATGTTTAACTTAGATTTTTATTATTTTACTTACAATATACTTCTCTAAAAAACGAGCTTTAAAAAAATTAGAGGGTGGCAGTTTTATACATTTTATATATAATGATCCATTTTTTCATATTTGAAAAAATATTAATTGTTAAAAATAATTTTGCTTAAATAGTTTTAATTTTTTAAAAATTCAGATATTAGTTAACTAAATAAAACTTATACCTGTTTGTATGTTAAAAGCACTAAAAAATATTTTTAAGATAATTAATACTGAAATACTTTAATAAAATAACTTATTAATAATAAATCAGTCTTTTACATAGTTGCCACTTAAAAAGCAAAAATGACTGAGTGATATCAAACCAGTCTAACTGTTTTAAAAGTTGAAAAATCTAAAAACTTGCAGCTAATTAAACTTAAATACTTAACTAAAATACCATCATAAAAAGTACAAATTATGTAAGTAGGCAAAAAAAAAATTAATAAACTACACTGCAATCATAAAAATTGTTATGAGAATTCGAAGATTTATTATGGCTTTTCTTATGGTTTTTATTCTTTATAATTTCCTATTTTTTGGAGATTTATAAGTATTCAGAAGCTCAATCAACTTTTTGTATTCCAGTTTATATATAAAGTTGTATAACATAACCTATTTACGGATCAGCTTATAGATTGATTTGATTATTGTAGTTGCATAAAAATATTAAAACAAAGTTTTTTTTAAATAAGTAAACAATGGTAAAACTGTATTGTTTATATCAAGATAAATAGCATTATATATATTTAAGGAGACATAATAGTTAGTACCTATAGTTTGCTAATTCTAGGTTATTTTTTAATTTCTAAAACGTTTTCATGAAAATTTCAAAAACTCATTTATTAATTTAGTTTAAAAGATCTTTCACATATTTTTGATTTAAGTTTAAAGAAAAGTAAGTGTTTTGACCGAACAAAAATTTAATTTATTCAATGATAATTGAAATACAACAGTGCTTTAAAGTCATTTAAAGGAATAAAACATATTCTATAATAGTTTTCTAACTGTTTATAGATCTCTTTAAAATATCTGTTATAGTCTATCACAGGGGCTCCCAATCAGGGTGCGAGATGGCTTTTCATTTTTGTATGATAATTAAGGAGACTTTTACTTTCTGATGAAGTTTATAAAGTTAAAAAGTACATTTTGTTATAAAAAGAAGTTGGCGCTAGTTTTCTGAATAAATTAATTTTATTAATATGTCATAGAGCAAGAGCGCTTTTCTAGAAGTAAATTCATTTTACTAACTTCAATTAATAGCTGTTTGTTAAGAAATAACATTTCAGTAAAGACTTTTAGAGTAGAACCTGTGAATTTTAATCATATATTCTTTTAATATTTTAATTTTTTAACTGGCCATTAATTGTTTAAACAGTTTATGAGCTAGCATCTGTTTTAAATGAAATACTTAGATAAAAATTAGTATCTTCAGCAGGTTTTTTTATTAGCTGTTAAGAACAGGTTCTGTTAAGTCTATACATTTATAATGTTATCTTTTATTAAGCTCAGTTGTGCAGAAAGTGGTGCTTAAAGATTTAACATAAGTAAATTGTAAAGTTCACAGCAATAACTGTATGTTATACCATTTAAGAAAAATTGTTTTTAGCTTTAGTGATACCAATTTTTATAGATCAGCAAAAGTACTCAATGCATCACTTTATTTCTATTCGTTCCATTTTTGAACTTAAACCGTTTACCTTTTCAAAATCTACTTTTTTCTATTTATGTTGTAAGCATACAAACTTTTTTTGTACTTGCTTTTATAATATCTTTTGACAATTTAAGACTAAATATCTTTTAACTTTTAAAAACATTATTTAAAACCTTTATTATTTTGAAACCTATAGCTGCTAACAGTTTTAAAATAAAACATTACATAAGCTTAACTTAGAACAGCTGATTTTATTTTTTAAGTACATATATTCATAACAAAATGTATAAAAAGTTTAGTTTTAAGTTTAAGCCTAATATTTAAAACTTTTTTAATATTTTTTTAAATCTTAAAAAACTAAATGACGAAGTCATAGGCTGAAGCATGGTGTTTTCTACCTTATAAAAAATAGATATAACTTGTTCGAATATAGTTTGTTATGTTTTTAAATTTCCAATTATTTTATTTTTGTTAATATAGTACACTATCATAAAATAAAAATACAAGTTGTTAATTATTAATATCAACGATTTTATAATCAAATTATTAATAAATAATTATAGCATATAGTGTTAGGGGTGCGAGATCAAATCAAGAGACTATAGGGGTGCGGGGCATCAAAAAGGTTGGGAACCACTGGTCTAGCAAGAGGGCGAAATCTAGTTATTTGTTTTCCGAGTTTACTATAGGTTGCTTTCCAGTTAACAGCTTCTTTCTCAAATTTTATTTGTTTGTGCTACTACCCTTTATTTATAACTATGATTTTAATAAAAGTTTAATTATTTTATGTGTAAAATCTGTTATATTTTTGCTAAGCTTTAATTTTTCCATATGAAAATGAGGTAGCAAAATTTTATTATATATATTTTAGAAATGAATAATTATTATATGATTATGTTTGCAAATTTGTTATATATTTTGAAAAATTTTTTGTATCTAATTTAAATTTCAATAAAGGTAACGAAAGCTTTTTAAAACAGTTATAACTTTAAGAAAAATAGTTTTTATCGTACTTGAATACTTAAACTTCATAGATTGTAAATCTTTTTAAAATGCTTCTTGTAAATCTTTGTAAATCTTTCTAAAATTCTAAATGTAGCTTTAATATATTTTTTATAAACTACTGCATAATGATATATTTTTTAAATAATTGGAAAGCAAGTAAGAATTTAAATATTTTTTTTCAATCTAAATTTAATTCTAGTTCTATAACTAAATAAAAATATCTGAATAATTTACCTAACGCACTAGTTGTGTTTTTTTCGTTCAGTTATGTGAACATCTGCAAATACTTTAAGTTCTTAAAAGCAGTTTAAGCCATTCTTACTTGTAAATAAAATCCTGTGAAACAGAAAATTAAACTTAAATGCTGTATTATAAAAAAATCATGTTTTTAACTTATTTTTTGTTGTTTGATTAAAACCTAAATAAACTGTTCGATCTAATTTATAGTAACTATATTTTATAACTTTACAAAGGTATAAAATTGTAATTACCCATTTAACTTGTTGTACTTTTTTCTAGTTTTCAACTTGTAAAATTTGGATCAAAAGTTTTAAGAAAATATCAAAACTGCTTCTAAACATTTTGTTAGAGTATTAAACACAATTAGAAAAAAGTTAGTTACTGCTAACAATTGAAATAGGAGTTTGAAAATTGCGACCCGTGGTATATATTTAAACTTAAACGAAAAATGTTGTGATTTTTCATAAAAACTTGCAATTAACTTTATAGTTTGATAATTATTGATTGTTAGTTGTTTATTGTTAATTATTTTAACAAACTTTTGTTTTAAAGTTGTTTTTTGTTTTTGAACACTACGTTTTTTTAATATTCAGGCCCGCTGAAGAGTTTTCTTCTATTTGCGGCCCGTGACTTACAAAATGCTGCTGACTTAAAGATTAATCTTAATAGTTTTTCGTAAAATGATTAAAGATAAAAGACAGTTTTAAAATTTATTCAGTAGATTTATTCTAAAATCTTCTATTACATTAAAAATTTTGCAAGTAGGATAGTGACGTAACTATTAAAAAGCTTAACTTGTAACTCAGTTTTCTAAACAACTTGTTTATTATAAACTTGCATGCAAACTTGTTGCACTATTTTACTATTTCTGTAAAAATTTACATCTATATAAAACGACCAACGGATGGCTTTTATATCTTTATACTCATCTTAGAAAGCGAAAGTACAGAATCTATATCAAGATGTCTTTAGAAGAAAAAACACCTCTGATTTTTCATAAAAACTAAATGTACTTGAACGGTATATTTACTTATGAAAGTCCAAACATTGCTTTACGATAAAAAACATCAAGTGATACTTAAAATGTACAAAAGTATCTTTTTCAAAGTTAAATGTATAAGTATGACAAACAAAAGTAAATTCAGATTGAAAAAGTTTTTATACTTGGTTCTACTTTTAGAAATAGAAACTTTTAATTCTTGATATACTTTTATTGCATAAAACTTGATAGTTAAATCATGAAAGAGATTTACAATAGTATTTTTCTTTATTTTCTGTCAATAATATTAATACGTGTTGCGTACTTTGGTGAAATTGTGAAGTTTATCTTCTTTAATCTTTTCTGGGAAACCTTTCATTCTGATCCTTAATGCTAACTTTTACATTTAGGTTTAGCTTTATTCATTTCACCTGCTTTTTTATACACTTTTTACCAGAAGGTTTTCAATTACTGAGACTTAACTTTGATAAAACTTAAGTCATCTTTATTATTTACTTTAAAATAACTAGTTTTATCCAGCAACAAGCTTCATACCTTTTTCATTCTTCGAACATAAAGTTTTACTATTTTCTAGTAATAAAAATTAATCGTTTGCTCATGAAGATCGTAGCGAATCAAGTTCACTGGAATACATAGTTAAAAAATTTCACAGTGCTCTTTCTTCATTAAACTAACATATTTTTCTGTGTGTTAACAAGTTGGCACACTTTAACGGAGCTATGAAGGTCCATCTTCTCAAGGTCGGCCAATGCAGCAGTCAGAGTGGACTCGGAGCAAGATAGGTCTTGCTGCGTCTTTTTGAGGTCTTCTTGCAGCCGGATTGAGGCGGCCTTCTCCGCTTGGAGCGCCTTCTCCACTTCTAGAGGATTAGGTGAGGTCTTACTCGAACCTGGAGCATATGGTGAGATCTTATTCAAACCCGAAGGATATGGTAAAATCGGAGCAACGTCTCTGTATCCCTCAATCTCCTTCCACAACTCCTTTTCTTTCATTATGTGCCGAATCACCGCAGCTGTAGCCGACTTTAGTTTTTCTCTTCAGCGTTTTCTTTCTGTTAAAACAATTTTATGCATAAACAGCATCCTTAAAAATAAACAACTTGAGAATAAAATTGCGGTTTAATACTTCAATTTTTTTTTTGTTAGCTTACAACAAAAATTTTTTTGTTTGTTTTTTCTTTGTTTGTCAGGTATTTTACTTTCATTGCTTTAGAAACTAATTTAAGCTGTCGTTTTTAGTTATCTTCTTATAAAATTTACCTTTTGGTAGATATCAGCTCATATAATCTGTAACTTTCAGTTTTTGAACTTATTTAATTTCTAGTGTTCAACTGCGGCACACGTTCGGTAGTAGTGAAAATAAAGCATAACTATTTTAGATTAAATCTTTCGGAGTTAAACAAAAAGATGCTGTTTATCTTAACAGTGATGCAAACTTGGTATTATAAGAATTTTCAATAATCGGCTTCCGTCACCTGCTGAGTACCCTTCTCTTTTATATCAAACAGCTCACTGTTTTCTAGTTTGATGGTAAGTTCGTTAGCGTTCTTGACATTAAATTATTTTTAAAGTCATTACTTATAAGTTCAAGTTTTTATCAAAGTCCTCTTGCAGCTTATTAAGAACAGATACTTGTTGCTTAATATTTTCTATTATCTTTTTATTCTGGCCGCATTCAATCTTGTAATTTTCTCATAGGTTTATATTAAATGCCAAGCCTGCAAAGTTCCTTTTTATTATACTCACTACAAAGTTTAGACTGTATTGCATTTTTATTTCATTTGATCATTTAAAAACAAAAATGTTTTGCAAAACTGATTATTTAACTTCATTGTCCTTAACCACCTTTTTTGAACCATTATTTTCAGATTCTAATGTTTTCAAACATTTCTGCAGGATTTGCTTCTAAATTAAATTACTTTTTAAAATTTCAACCAAAGGTTTTAGATTTTTATATTTATTTTTCTTCTTGTTAAAATTAGATACTTGATTTTAAAGATTTCCCATGGCATTTTTCATTTGGCCACGTTCCAATGAATAACACTCGTTTTCCCTCTTTAAAGTCTCAGCAACAGCTGCAGGTTTTAAATGTTTAAACATTTTAAAAAAGGGGTCGGCAAATTGCAACCCGTTATGTAGCCTTCAGCTTAAAACACGAGTTTTAAAAACTTCAAAAATGAAGTTTTTGCATTAAGAACCTACAATTAATTTTTTTATCTAATTGATCTATTTAGTTATCTACTCGAACTATTAAAAAGGGTAGATTATAAATTTTTTAGTTCATAAAAAATAAAATAAACTGTAAAATGAATTGTTGTCTCAAATTTTTATATAATTATTTTTTTTTTAAATTTAATAGTAAGTAATTGATAGTGCTGTATTATTGCTCATTTTAACAAACTCGTTTTTAAAGTTGCGTTTTGTTATTGAACACAACGTTATTTTATATTCAAGCTGAAGACTTCTTTTTATAGAATGCGGCCCGTGACTTACAAAAGGTTTTGACTTAAGACTTCATCTAAAAAGACTTTGTAATATAAAATAGGTAAAGATAAAAAATAGATTTCATACAGTAGATTTATTATGAAAATCTGTACTACATTTAAAATTTTACAAATGGCATAGTGACGTAACTATCGAAAAGCTTAACTTGTGAGTTTTTTTTAAACAACGTGTTTATTTCAAACTTTTAAGCGAGTTTGTAGCGTTTTCTTTTTTTTTCAGAAAAAAAGTTTATATGAAACGACCGATAAATAATGGCTTTAAGAACTTTTTACTCATCTTAAAAAGCTAAAACACAGAATCTATTTCAACATGTCTTTAGAAGTGAGAGTATTGCTTATAATACATAAAAAATTAAAAGCTTTTGTACTGTATATTTTGTTACATTGATTAACAAAAAACAAAATCAAGAAAAACTTAAACGTTAAAAAAGTATCTTCTATAAACTTATAACTGAATTAATATAAAAACACTTTAAAAATTGTTATTGCTTAGCTCTATTTTTCAGACTTAAGAACTTCTACTTCTTGTATTGTATACATATATTGTATACAACTTGATACTCTCACCATAAAAAAGAGCTACTATGATGTTTTTCTCCATTTTTTTTCAGTAAGATCAGTACCTGACTCGTATTTTGGTGACTTTTAATTTTTTTTCAACTTGAAAAGCTTTGTATTCTATTCTTAAAGGGCGGACTTTTAAATTTACTTTTATTTTTATTTAATACACCTGCTTCTTTCTATAAGTTTTGATAGAATTTTATCAAATACTGAATTCTTTGATACTTTCAGTTATCTTCAATACTTACTTCAAAAAAAAAACACATTTTGATCCAGTAGTAAACTTTAGTTCTTTGGCATGCTTTATACATAAATATAAACATTTTTTAATTCTATTATTTCACTTAATTTTTTTTCATAGTGTGCAACTGAAAAAGCCAGTCTTTTTTACCTAAACTCAAGCTGATTTCAACTTAATTGTCATCTCTTTTTTTTGTTTAAATTGCGTTTGTTAATTTTTTAATGTCTTGTTCTTGCTTTGTACCATCTCTAAAGTCTCGTCTTGCATTTTTAGACAAATTGTTTAAGTAATAGTAGAAATTATTTAGTTTGTCTCATCAATAAATTTCAAATTTAGAAAATTTTACTTCTTTCATTTTTTTTTAGCTAACCTAATCATTTCCACTTCCTTTGCCAGCTTGGTACTTTTCAAAATCACTGTAACGTGTTGCTCGTTGCCCGGCCTTCTTTTCAACCCCCTTCCAACGACGCCATCATATAAAAAGGCCTACTTGTTAAAAAAAGACTAAATTTTTGAAAACTATATTCTTTTTATGAGTCTTAGTCGTTGCTTTCTTTTCTGCTAGTTTTTGGTTCATCATCTAGATATCTAATTATTTCGATGTAAAAATTTATTTTATATCAAAGGAGATTGTTGCTACTGGTCATCTTTTCGTTATTTCATACCGAAGATGAAAGTATTCTTTATGTTAGTTTTGAACCTTAAACAACTTATATTTTTAAAATCTTATCTATCTTTTTCAAAACCCGCTTAACTTTACTTCTAGCCTCCACATTTGACATTTCTACTTTCTAGTATGTTTTAAACCAAAAGTTGTGTTTAGGCACAATTTTATCACGAACAACCTTTATCTTGTTGATCTTTTTAGTAGCTTTCAATAAAAACTGCGTTCTTTGTCCAGTTTCAGCTGATTACTGACTCTTGTCTTTGAATAGAGCTCCAAGTATTTTTTTTGAAGATATTTGATTTTTTAACAAAACTATAGAGGCAAGACCTTAAAAACTAGTAACTACATTAACCGCATAAGCCATAAGGGATCAATTCTTACACTTGACATGTTCTTTGGAATTTTATTTACGGTCGTCAGTTTTTTAGTATGGCCTTTAATTTCATCTTTAGACTCGGCTACAACAGACAGCGCAAAGCATAACAATTCTTAAACTTACTTTTTTCCATTTCTTCAGATCATCCGTAGATTTTACTTTTTCTTTGGCATTTTTTTGTAACAATTTTTAGTGGCAACACCTTAAAAGACGAGTAACTACATAAAACCATATACGGGAACAGTTCTTAAACAAGATAAATTTTATTTCTGGTAAAAAGTTTTTAATGTTGCTTTTCCATTTTCAATAAACCCAGAAGCAACTGACAGCGCGAACTCGATTGTCTATCAAACAAATTTAGAAAGTATAATCGAGCTTGTAATTTTAAATGGGAAAAACTATCACTTATAAAATTGTTATGGTCAGTTGTCAAAGCGACTCATTAGCATTCTGTGGGCTGTGTGTCAGAGTTTCCCAAACTTATTTTCATAATCTCCCAGTTGCAGAATTATAAAGTTCGCCACTTTACTTCACGTATTTTTATCTAGAATTATTTATTTGTTAGTTATTTCCTTAAGCTAGCCAAAATCTTTAACAATGACAATAAAACTCTTCTTTCTTTTGTGTATTAAATACTTTTAGAAACCCTGATCTGCATACATCTTTTTTTTTTTGTAACAACCTGTACAAGTTATATTAAATTAATTGTTAGACAAAAACAAACTATTTCAGTTAGTTGATATTTCTTTTAAACACTAGTTTTTAATAAAACTACCAAAAAATAAGACAAATTTCAGCTAAAATAAATAATTTAATTATCAATCAAGTATAAGAACAACACATATCCACTAATTTATTCCAACTCATGCCTATAAGTAGGACATGTGTTGAGGTCTTTAAACCAACCAATTTTTGCACAATTAACAAGATAAGTAAAAAATAAATGACAGTCTAAACGAACCATTTGCACTCCAACTTCCAAGTCATCAAGACAAACAACACATTGTTCAACGACCACAGACTAGTCTGCATCAAAATTTTGAAACTTTCAAACTTTTATGGTTGTCAGACCTGTTTAAATACTTATCTCAAAATTTGAATGCCTTGTGTATTTCGTTCATTTTTTGTAGATGATTCAGGTATTTCAGCAGAAATACTCGCCCCGGATAAAGTTGCCGTAAACGTTTTTCCCTAGTAGGTATGTCGTTTTGATTGTTGACAACAGCACCTTCATCTTCCATAAAAGTAAAAGCAGCTTATAATCATGTTTAAAACCATCGAAACACTAATTTATAACTAATTTTTATTATATTATTTAAATCATGGTATAATTTTCAACATACCTATATATGATTAATTTCTATACTAGTTTCAAGTATTGTACAACGTATATAAAAATTTAAGTTTTATAAATCTGCTGTTTTTATAAACATAAGCGTAAATAGACTACTTTGACATATTTAATTACTATTTAGAATGTTTTTCCAAAATATACTAAGATAAAAGATCAAACCAAGAGATTTATTTTTTCGAATTTTTTTATTATTATTCTAATATAATTTCTTTTATCAAATGAATTACCAAGGTAAAATTAAGACTACGTGTTTCTTTAATGTACCTTTTGACTATAAAACACTTTAAGTTAAATAAAAATGTATATATAGAAATCTTTTTTAAAGAGATTTTAACAAGCTTAAGTGTACTTTAAATTGTTCAATTATAAAAACTATGAATAAGTTATAATAGAATAAGTTAAGGTCTATTTACTATAAAAAAAGAAAAAAAAAAGTAAGTAGTAAAATACTTTTAAGCTAGAGAATTAATCTGTTAATACTTGTGTGAACCAAAAGGTAAATATACTTTCATTTAGACTGTAAAAAATTCTAATAGTTTAAAGGTTTTGATACTACTTAAACTAAGCACTTTTTAAAGTTATTTAAAAATTGCAAAACTTTAAACTACTCTCCATTACAACAGGGGCTTCGTTTAAAATTTTTTACTGTAAGCAATTTCAAAGGTATAATGCAACGCAGTTATGTAATCAGTTTAAAAAAAGATGGGAAACATGTGTTAGACAAAGGTGATAAAACCAGTGCATCAAAGTATTTTCCTACCAATAAATAAGGGAAAATATGCTAGTTTTAAACAATCAGGTGAGAAACTAACAAAACGTTTTTAAGAAAGAGGAGCCAGCGAAAGATAGGAACAAAGCTGGAGTCTTTTGAAACTGCAAGCGATTAATTCTACTTTTGTAAAGTATTAATTTTTTAAATAATTTGAATATACTCACAAAATAATACACAAAATAATCAAATATACTTAA
>NW_028139248.1:0-80154 GCF_965202585.1 Thalia democratica
CATTCTTAAACATGATCATAATCATCTTGATCATGATCATAATCATCTTGATCATGATCATAATCATCTTGATCATGATTATAAGCATCTTGATCATGATCATAATAATCTTGATCGTGATCATAATAATCTTGATCGTGATCATGATTATAAGCATCTTGAACATGATCATAATCATCTTGATCATGATCATAATCATTTTGATCATGATTATAAGCATCTTGATCATGATCATAAGCATCTTGATCATGATCATAATAATTTTGACCATAATCGTAATTATCTTGACCATTATAATCTCCTATTACTTCTGCGTATTTGTTCAATTCCATGTACGTGGTCGCTTTGATGTGCTCCTTGGGAGTTTGGGCTTTGTCCAATGAAGACTGCTGCTGCATGCTTTCGGCTAAAGTGTTGGTGCTCATTTTAAATTTTATAAAATCTAAAAAAAAAATGTAAAATTTGTGGTTATAAAATAAGTAAAACAATATGTAAAAATCTTGTTTTAGTTAGCATATATGATGTAATATTACTGAGTAACAATATGTAGATTTTATTGAGTAATAATTAAGTTTATTGACTCTACTTTCAGTAAAGAGTTTCATAAGTCTAGATAAAAAATTTTAAAGTGTGCCATGCGGATCCTTTAGGAACAATTATAGAAATTTAGGTAGCCATAAGCTGTAAATGGGGTTGGGGGGCACGAGACCATAAATTGAAACTTACACTAAGTATTCTGATATAATTATGAAAAGTATGTTGTCTCAGATGTATTTTAGGTAAATTTTTTGAGAAACCTGTCGGAGGAGTCTTAGCTTTTTTAATTTCTTTAAAGAAAACTTTACAAAAAAAATTGGAAATTTTGGTATAGTCGTTTTTAAAAACAAACAAGTTACAAAAGACAATACTTTAATTTGATGACAAGTAAAACTGTTACGCATAGTTGCCAGAATTTTTCGGCTATTTTTGCCCTCATTCAACTTCTATAGGAAAATTGACATATATAAATTTTTAACCGTTAAGTATCGCCCAAGAGCTAAGTTTGGCTTTCTTTGAATTTCAGTAAATGAATTAGGATACAAATAAAACACTATACTATAGTGCTATTCTTATTAACTTTCAGTTTACTGAAATTAACTTCTTTATACTAAAAGAATAATTATTGCAAACTAAAAGTACAAATTCCGGTATCATATTTTTGCTGATTTAAAAGTTGCTTGCAGTTTTTTGTTCATACTTAAAATTTTCAAATGCAAAAGTCTATCAGTTAGGTTCGCGTTTTTTGAGTTCGCACAGTCGGTTAAATTTGCAAATATTGAGTTCGCACTGCTGTTTAAGTTTGGATTTAAAATTAAAAAAAATTGCTTAGTATGTAATTTTTAAATTTTAAGTTAAGTGAATTTAAGTTTAATATTTGGTTTAAAATATTATTATTAAATGAGTATTTTTTTTCTAATTTATTTAAATAAATAAATAAAAACATTAGAAAACTAAAGAAAAACGAAACGTAAAACTTTTAAATGTACTAAATATTCTAATCAAAGAATTCATTTCTTAATTGAGAACTTTAGTTTTATATTCCTGTAAATTCAGTCTAAAAATAGCAGTAATAAACACTTTTTTATGAAAAAAAGTAAATTATAAGATTGTTTTTCTGTTTTCATTAAAAGACGATTCTTTTAAAAATCTGTAAATGAAATTGTACCTAATGTTTAGACTATGATTTTTTTTTATAATTTACCGTAACTTCAAAGTATGTAACCTTTTTGTAATAAATGTTGGCTTAAATTTTAACGATAATATTTGATAAAAGATTTTTTTTTTATTAATAGAGTAATTTAAAAAATACATTAATTTAGTATTGAACTGTAATATTTATATAGTTTTAGACTTTTATTTTGAATACAAAGTGAAGTTTAGTAAGTGTATTTAATGAAAAGCTTATTTATCAGTTTTATAATAAATTTTATAAACAAAAAACTATTTAGTTTATTTAGTTTGTACATATTCCTACAGTGAACAGAATTTTTGGATAAACTTAAAAAAAAAGATATCTTTTCTAATAATTGGACGTATACAAATTCAGTACATTTACCTTTAGGATACAAAAAAACTTTTAAATGTAAAAAATTCATTAGCTTAAAGTTTAATTTTTGTAGCTAATTTAAGTATTTTTTCCAATACTTTAAATATATTAAGTAACTTGTTGAAAAAAAATTGCGATAAACTAGCTAAAAAGAATATCTTAAAAACTAAAGCTTTATCATAGTCAATAAATAAAAATACAAATAATAAAAACAAATCAAAGTAATTACAGAAATATTAATTGCAGAAATTGTAATAGTTCACTGTCTAAAATCCTGCAAAATTATTTACATAACTAAAAAACACATCTTATAAACAGTAAAACTTATTTTACAATATAAAACACCTAGAAGAATTTATTTTAAATTTTTAGCTGGTCTTTTAATCTTGTTTGTTCAACATAATAATGAAAAACAAATGGATTAAAGCTATTAGAATTAAATTGCTTCTATTGGTGCTTCTTAAAACTAAACCAAAAAATAATAGGTAATACTATTTATGCTTCATAACTAAATGTTTTATGTCATTATTTTAGGTATTAATTTGAAAAATTAATAAGAAAAAGGTCAAAAAACATCAAATAATCTACTGTGAAATTAAAAAGACTAATCAAATAGATTTAAAAAATATCTACACTATTTTTTTCTAAAAGGTAGTTTTCTTATAAAAAGTAGAGCTTACATTTGTAGCTTCAAAATTTCATTTCTATAAAAGCTTTTGTGATAAAAAAATTATGAATAAATTTAAATTAAGTATGAAGAAAATCTATAAAAAAAGATACAGCTTAAAGTGCATTTTAAGATAAAAAATACCAAATATCAAAATGTTCTATTAAAAAAAAATTCCAAGGTACGAGGTAAAAATTTAACTTAGTTTAAAGCATTCAATTATTTTTAAACATCTGAATGAAAATAGAGGTTTAATAAAAATACAATATGAATTTAAAAATATTTTAAAATGTTACATTAGCTTGGTTCACACAACTGATTTGTTTAAGCATTTCTAAAAAACTAGTAAATCAGAAATCAACAAGACAAATAAGTTTTAACAAAACCAACAATTCATAAGTTGAAACACTTAATAAAAAACTGTTTACTATTTCTAAAATTTTAAAAAAAGTTTGTATACTAAGTTAGTAAAATTTTACATTTAATGTAAAAAATAGTTTAAATAGACTAAAACTAAATAAACTTTTAACTAATAAAAATAAGTAGAAAAAACATCAGTAATAACATTGTAGATTTTAAAGTTGGCTTAAAACATAAAGAAACTCCAAAGCAATTAAAACAAATTGCTTTAAACAGTAACTGCTTTTTATTTCTAAGCCACTTAATTAATTTTTCTGTCTAAAAAATAACACCAAATTGTAAAAAAAAAAAACCATACAAGGAGGATTTTTTTGTTGAAACTAAAATATTTTAACATACATCACTTTAAAAAGTTAACTGCTACAGTACATAATTTTTAAAATGTTCGATCTTTTAATAAACATGACTATAAATAATAACCAGAATTTTTTTTGTTCAAAACTAAATAAATTTAAAAGATCTAATAAAACAAAAAAATATTTTTTTGAATACACTATAATTAAAAAAGAAGTAGTTTATATAATTACTTAAGTTGTTTCACAAAACAGTTAGTGATAACACTATTAGTTTTATAACTTCAAAAATCACAGGAACAACATTTTGTGAACATTTAGAACACAACTAAATTTATTTAAGTGCAAAGTTTGTGACATAAAACTGTTAGTAATAAAATAATAAATATGTACTGAACTAATTAAAAATTAAAAAGTTTAAAAAATTTATTATTTTAGAGTTTATATGAAAAAAAATTTTGAACAAATTACTTCAAGTTACCCTAGCAGTGAAGTATGTTATTTTTAATGTATTATAAGTAAAATTTCAAACAATTACGAAATGAATAACTGGAATTTAACAAAGATTTATTTATTTATAGTTACAAAACATATACCTTTATATATATTTATTTAAAACTAATTTAAAATTTTTCTTCTAGTTCAAATGTTTATCTAAATCATTTTATTTTTTATCATTGTAAACTTA
This sequence comes from Thalia democratica, assembly GCF_965202585.1. Taxonomy (NCBI): domain Eukaryota; kingdom Metazoa; phylum Chordata; class Thaliacea; order Salpida; family Salpidae; genus Thalia; species Thalia democratica. Next base: position 4,155 of record NW_028139248.1, read on the forward strand.
AAATTTGTTCAATATTTTTAAAATTATTGTGCTCTCAATTTTAAACAGTTATATTTCAAAATTTGTTTAATAAATTAAATAAACAGTAAATAAACAACGTAAAATTTAGTTAAAAATCTACAAAGTAAAATCAAGCTATACATTGTTTTAAAATTCTTTAGCATCTATTAAACTTTAATTTAACTGATACAGTATTCATGAAGTAATACTAAAGTTAACCAAAAATAAAAATTACAGTTCTTTTGATCAGAAAGTTGTATTACATGACACAAAGCAAGAGCAAATTATAACAAAAATAAAGCACTTTGAGTATTTTTAATCTCTAATGTTTACTTAAACTTGGATTAGCATTCTAATAAAAACCTTTATACAAAAGTTTTAAAATTTGTTGATTTTTGAGTAAATTTATATCTAAGTTTAATTGATGATTTTATGTTTTTCTTCATTTCAAAAAAAAAATTAAAAAAAATTCAAGGTTTTTTGCCTAAGAACATAAGAAAAGTTGTGTAAATTAGTTAAAACTTTTAAATATTACTACAAAAGCTTTGTTTTACATATGTTTGTATTTGAAACTTTTTACAGAGAAGTAGAATTTCAAAAACTTGTTTATCACTCAAAAATAATTTTTAAAACATTTGAAAATCCATTGTAGTTAAATATAATATTATTATACATTTTTAAACGAAGAGTTAGAAAAACAATATAGATATTATGAAGTGGAAAAATTGGAATCATACTTTTATTTAAGTTAAAAAAAACTTTAGAAAGGTAAAAAACTTTTTTTTTTAAACTAACTTAAAGATTAACGTATCTTTTTAATTAGGGAAGATGGTCTAAAAATACATAAAAAGATAAACTACAAACACTGATGAGTTATTTAGAATAAATGAAATATTATAACAAAAACTAACTTAAAGAGATGAGTGCTCCTGGGAAAATTAAAATCCTACTTGTTTTACAACTTAGACAGGCACTATCAAATTGAAACATTCTCTCGAAATCTTAACTAACTTTTTGCGGTTGGCTTTACTAAAATAAGTGCTTCAAGTGATATGAATTCCTGTTAAGTCAAAAAAGTTTTTTAAAATAGGTTGAACTAGAACAAACACATTTAATAATAAACAAAAAATATCATTAAAAGTAGAAAGCTATAAAATTTATTCAAGTATAAAACATTAAAAATTGATCAACTTGTACAAATATTTCAATTAAAAAGTTAAACAAAAATAAAAAACAACTTTAATACAAATACACTTTATCAAACTTAATAGATTACTAGAAACAATTGTATATTTACTGATAATACTTTTATCATGTTTATAAAATATTCGAATATAATTTAATTAGATTTAAATTGCTTTTATATGCAAATAATGTACGTGTAGTATATTATTCTTCAATATTAAACATTTTTATTAAATGAAAACTGTGGACTTTAATTCTTTGGAAGAAACAATCTCTCAGTAAAAAAAATTATAAAAGTATTGTTATATAAATATCTCATTTGTGGCCTGTAAATAAAATTAAATTATGTAAGCTTATATGTAGCAAATTTTTCTTTTTAAAAAAAGAAAAATAAGTTGAAAAAACCTAAAATTTTTATCAAAATTAAGGCCAACATCAACTGCTAAAAATACCTTAGAAGCTTTTATATATAAACTTTTTTAGGTTTTTGATTTCTTTGGTTTAGTGTTAAAAAATGTCAGAATTCTTTGAAAAATTATAAAAAAAAGTGTATATTTTCTCAATTTAAAACTTATAATCTTTTGAAAATTTCATTTATGATTTATGGTAATATACTACAAAGTATTTCTAAAAGAGAATATTTCAACTGCTTGGTGCTGAAATATCTTCATTTTTTATTTTTTAGCAAATATAATAGAAATTTTATATACAATTTTACAAAATAAAACAATCATTAGGAAATTAACTAATTTTAGGTTTATACAAGCAACATCCTGATGCCTATTTGCTCTTTTTTTTGAAAAAATATCAAATAAAAAATATTAAGTTAAAAATTTGAAGTTTTTAAATAACTTATTGTATTTTCCAATACTATTTCAACAAAATTTAAGAAAAATGCAAAACAAGTTTCTCTAAATTAGTCTTACAGAAATTTTTTTCTAACATTCTGCAAAAAAACTTTGTCAAAACTATTAAGAATTCGGAGTAGTTTTCAAACTGTATAGGCAAAAACTAATTGGATTTAAACTTACATAACTTTTTAAATACTTCAAGCAGAAAAACAACAAAACCAATTTTAAAACAAAAAATCAAACTTTGTTAAACTATGTTTAACACTTTGTACAATTTTTTTTTCAGCAAGATTATTTTATTATAACCAATGGCCACTTTAACCCGTTTTCAGCTTACTGTGTTCAGGTAAAGTTTATACAAAATGATAATATTTTAGAAAACAAGCATGCATAATCTAGCCCATTTATAAAAAAAATAATGAATAAAACCTGTTACTGAAGTTTTAATCATGAATATCTATGAAAACTACATGCTAATAGTAGAGCAGTATGAAAATTAATTTAGTTATTTTTTAAAATTAATAAATGCAAACAAATTTTAATAAAAGTTTCAAGGGCATAGGGGGGTTAAACACTTTTTACACATTTTGATCTTATTTCATTGAGTTTTTAAGCTACAAGATGGTTTTTATTGATTTTAATAATAATAAACAATTTTTGAGATATATCAGGTCAAAGTGGGAGGCAACAATAGGTTCCTTTTGGGAGGGGCAAACTAAAACAGCAAAAAAAGACTACTTCACTAAAAATCTATATTCTCCTACGTTTTTTTAGATAAATACCTCAAACTTTCAGGATATGTTGTTTAAAGTACTTTAAAAATTTGTCAGAAAGAATGTTTTTAAAATTAAAAAAATTAAATTATAAAAAAATAAACAAAAAACAAAAAGTTTTTTTTTTGTTTTTTTTGTCACAAATTATTTTTTTTTATTTGTTTAAATTCTCTTCTAACACAATTCTTTAAAAATTGCAAGCAGCATATTCTGAAAGTTTGTGGCATTTATCTCGAAAAACGTAGAAGAAGATAGATTTATAGTGAAGTAATCTTTTTTTGCTGTTTTAGTTTGCCCCTCCCAAAAGGAACCTATTGTTGCTGTCCAATATGACCTGCTATATCTCAAAAAGTAATTTGATTTTTTCAAATTTGTAAAAAGCAACTTGGAGCTTAGTTAAAATTCAATATTATAAGACTAAATTGTAAAAATGGTGATCTACATCCCTATGCCCTTAACATGTTTTTAATTGTTATTCAAAATTTTTGGTAGGATGATTAGTGAAAACTAACTTTTTTCAAATGTTGGCTAGTATTAGCATGGTATTTAAAACTTGAGCATTTCGCTTTTAATCTCTTCTTACAATATCTACACCTTATGTGGTATGAACTAGAAACATCAGGCATAATCCAGTCTATTAGTAAAATCATATTCTGTATTTAATAGACAAGTCTTATTTATGTAAAGCAATAATCAACTACTTTACCTTTAAACTCAGGAACAGATTTTCATTTAGAAGTGTATTTTTGTTTATTCTTCCTAGTAGGTGCTTCAATTTGACAGCATTTTTAACCAGCTGTGACAAATAAATGTTTTAGTGCTTTGTATTAAGTAGGCTGTTATAAAGTTAACTATCATAAAATAACAAATAATATTTGTTTAGTATTTTGGATTAAATAAATATTGGGAATCATAATTGTACATATTTTTTTTAGTAATATTGTTACTTTTTTTAAATTAATCAATTTAAAGTTCTTGACTTAAATGCCTATTTCAATAATTTGTTTTTAATTTTATATTACTTCCATTTATTTGCTCAATTTTTTTTTCAGATTTGTTAACAACAACTGGGGATCTCCTATATGCAAATATAGGAGTAAAACATTGTTTTGTTAGTAATAAGCTATTAAAATAAATATTAATTTTTTAAACTTAATACTTAATAATTCATTATTTAGTTAGATAGATGTTTTTCCTACTTTTTAAACAACTTACAAATGTATAATTTGCTTTTAACTATTCTAACTACTAAGTTGAAGTAATTTTAATTTAGTTGAGTTAATAATAATCAGAATGGCCACTCTTTGAGGCAAAATAGTCAGCCTGGGTTACCTCAGACTAGTTAGAGTTTATAATAAAATAGAAATAAAACGTTTTTGTTTGAAAATTTTTGAATAAAAATAATACTAATTAAGTTTAAATACAAAAAGATACCTAAATAATTACAGAAGAATTTAAAAAATCAATATTTGTAAGAAATTAAGAAATAATTAAGGCATAAAAACTTGTATGAGATACTTAAAGGATATCAACACTAGCATGAGATTTCAAAAAAAGTTCATACTAAGAGTTCCACACACAGTATTTATCTGAAACTTTTTTTAACTGAATATATCACAAATTTTAAAACTGAAACTAATTCTTAGCACAATCATTTTATCTAAAGACACAAAAATTAATGTACATTTTTATTGACTATTTAAATGCTTTAAAAGCCATAATTTAATTTTTTGCTCATATATTGTAGGATATGGGAAATGTGAGCTGAAAACTTTTTAATGAAGCAAATCCATCAAATTTTTTTAATGAATATTTTATAAGAACTGTTCTTAATGATTCTTTTTTATAACAATTAGATGATTATGATCAATTATTTAACTATTATTTTGTTATAGTTATTATACTTATTACACATAACTTATTTAAAAATTTTTTAGGATTATTTTATATAATACTTTGTTAATCTTTTTTAGTGAATAAAAGACATTGTTTAGTTTTGATTTAACACAGCTGTTTTTAGAAAAATTTGTACACTTCTAAACTTAAGCAATAATATCATAACTTCTAGAATTCTTGAAAAACATGATTTATCAAAACCAAAATTGAAACAAAAATATTTATCAAATAACAAAAGAACTTATTTAAGAAATCAAAGAAGAGCTAAATAGAGTAATTAAAGTGTTAAATATTAAAAAGAAACATTATATAACTGTCAAGTTCTAAAATAATAGGTAGAATGTTTTTTACTAGTCTAAAATCATTTAGCTAATTCTTGAATAATTAATAAGTATACAGTTGAAATATTCAGTTGTTACAAAAGGAGAGTCTTTAAAGATATTAATAATAAGAGTTAGCTTATAAAACTGGAATAACTTAAAAACACAGGTTAACCAATTTTATTATTTTAATGGTTAACACATTTATGCACATCTGTAGGCTACATTGTATATGGCTACTATACAAACAGTCCTAGACTTTAATAATGCAAGACATTACTATATTAAAATTTGCAGATAGGTTGTTTCTAGAAAGCTTATTTACCCATTTCATTAAGACTCAATCTGTTGTTTTTTTGAGTAAAGAGTGACCAACAAAAATGTGCAAAAATTAAGTCAAAGAGACATTTCTAAAAACTAAAAAAAAATGTTAAACCTTATTTTTGTTTTTGAAAATAATAAACTTATGTTTGAATAAATAGTAATTTGAATATAGTAATGTCTTGGTTATAAACTATATTACTTGAATGAAATCATAAAATTTGAAATTTGATCAAGTCATTTGAAAATTCATTATAACATTCAAATATATAAAATAGAATACAAAAATTAAACTAAAAAGAAAACTTTTTGATAAAAATTTTTGAGTATTTTAAGACTTTAATCACAATTTATTATTTTATTTCAGGATATTTTAATTTTTTATGGTAGACAACCATCAGATTTACTTCACAGTCCACCTTCTATTTTGCTTCTTAACATTAAATTGAACACTTTGTAAATTTAAAAAATTGTATGTTCAGTGTAATTAAGGGTTCGGTAATGTTTCATAAACAACTTACTAAGCTTAATATTTTGCTGAAAGTCTTATTTCGTCTTATTTTCGTTAAACAATATAAAAAAGTTTAGATAAGTTTAAATTAACATTTAAATTAATTATTTAATTTTCTATCTGAAAAAAATATATATATCTAATTGAAATTTTAAAACATACTAAAAATTGGCTTTTTATTACTGATGATTTTTTTTATAAAAGTTATGAGCATGAGCATTTTTTAAATATTTCCAAATTTAATTAATTTGAAGAGCAGTGTTCCTTCAGATTCTTTTATTATGTTTTAACTTGTCACAGTTTAAATTTATTATTTTAAACCTTACAACCTGTAGTTACAAGCATTGTTACTAAAGTTTATAAACTTTGATGAATTATTTTTCAAAATGATTTGTACAACGGGATTCCCCTTTACGTTTACGTGACACCACTTAAGGCCGTTCTGCTATAAAAATCAAAATTTAGGTTAAAAGAGGTTTATGCTAAGCTAACAGCTATTATGGAAAATAGCTCATTTTTTAACAAATTTTCCGCGTTTCGGCTACATTTGGCTTCTATGCTGTTACGTTTAAACTAGGGTGCGACGGATCAGGGGCGATTGTAGTAATTCCAGGCGAAAGATAAAATGCAATTTGAAATTCGGATAGCAAGAACTCAATAAATGGTAATTACTATATACAGTAGACTACCGCTTAAGTACGCAAATTGAACCCGACCAAAAGTGCGTACTTAGCACGATAGTGCGTACTTTTTGACGACATAGTATAATATGAAATTTAGTTTTTTGCTTTCTTTCTTACAACGAGCCACCAAATAATTAAGCCAAATAAACAAGTTTTTTTATTTTGAATAACATTAATACATAGTTCTAATCTGCAAAGTTTTTCAATAGATTTTGAAATAAGTTTTTTTTCTATAAAAAGTTTCTACATAATTAATACATACATTCAATATAGAAAGTCGATGTCAGTCAATGATATAAAAAAGAATATTAAGCCATATTTTCCATATTTTGTTTTGTTAGACGGAAAGTACCAAACTAAATTGTGTTTATTAAACACTTTCAAAACATCAATGTGTGTAAATTTAAATTAAATTATAACTATCTTGTATTTGTAGTTTTTTTTTAACTTTGTCACCTAGATTTATTTATTTTATAGCATTACAGCTCAAATATCATTATTCTTTTTACATTGCAACCACTACATAAGCATTTAGTTTATTAACATTTAATAACAGGACTGTCACAATCTTAGGCCACTTAGACTACTCAGGATTACTCACCCTAGTTTAAAAGTTGTGAAAGTCTCAGGCTAACTCAACAGGTTGGCTATTCTACCTGGAAACATGAAATAATCTTGAAAAATTTGATGATTGAAAATTTCTAGATAAGTGCGTACTTAAGGGAGGGTGCGTACCAAAAAAAGTGCGTACTTAAGCGGTAGTCTACTGTATATATATATATATATATATATATATATTGGTGCTTTGATGATGAAGAGCTGATGTCTTTATAAGTGTTTTAAAAGGTGGCGTTTATGAAAAGTTTTGAGAAACCCAGGTCTACATTATGCTTATTTAAGTTTTTTATTTCATTTCAAAAAATAAGAAAATAAAAATGTTGCCAAAATAATAACACTAATCGACTGCTTTATTGTAGTTTAAAATAAATTAGTACGTGTGACTTCAATTTTTACAGTGTTTTAAGAAAATTTTGTAACAAATAAATAACCATAAATTTAGTTTATTTTTATTGATATACAATACTCAGCTACCAGCCACAGTCAAGCTACTAATTATTGTTGAACACTTTTATAACTGTCCTAATTGCCGTAAAACCAAAAATATCAATTAATTTTTGCATACAAACATAAACATTTATGTTAAAAAACAGAAGTGCAAAACGATATCTTCAATAAGAATTATCTATTTGGCTATGATGGTTTAAATAAAATTACAAAATTAATGTATTTACCAATAGTCAGTGGCAGGTTATATTGTATTGGCATTGTGATTTAAAAAATGGCACTGAAAAAAATTAAGTATAAATACTATAGAACAGTTATAAGGTTTTAAACTATTTGAGGTAATAAAAAGGGGTACGGAGCAGTTTACCTGCCTCCAATTGTTTATCAACGCAATTTGTTTAAATCCTGTAAAAATATAAACAATTTAAACATTTAATAATGGGAATTATTTGAACTTACGTAGTTTGTATTGCTCTAAAAATCATCACATTTTGCTCTTGCCGTTTAGTCTACCCAGGCTAATTTACTAATAAGTATTAGTTTTATTCATAACAGGGCTGTCACTGTTTGATGCAACCAAACCAATTTTAGTAACTAAAATTTTTACTGAGTCATCTTTAGTATTTCTAACGACCTAGAAAAATTTTAAACTAGCTAAAGTTAAATGGAAATAGCCTATATTCTAATAAATTTTTGTTCAATTCAGAAAAATCTAATTTATTTAAGCTTTAATAAAACACTTAAACTTGTGAAGCAATATTTAATAAGTTAGGCACATATAGATGTTCTTCACTTAAAAGTCCAAAATCACAAATATATGCAAATTTTCAGCTGGTTTTATTAATCAAAGTTAGGCAAGAACAACATATTTATATTATTTTTCTAATAGGTGTAACTAGATAAAACCATTTATTGAACTAATTAGCTTTAAATGAAATCATTTTAAAACTACCAACTAGCTTTGTAACATTATATGTACTAAATAAATTTACACATAAAAGTATAATACTAAATTATCAATAAGTGAAAATAAAACTAAATCTAAGTTTGATTTTTGTTGCCAGTTATTGAAACTAGAAAATAGCTTGTATGAATAAATACTTATCTAATTCATTACTAACTAGCCTGAGATAAAAAACCTTATTTTTAATTTATACCCTGCTCTTTTTTTGCAATTTTCTTTTACCCTAAGCTTCAGTAGAACAATTGTTAACAATAAATATTACTTAGAAATATCAATTAGTTTTATTCAGTTTTATCAAATTTACTTCTTTTTTAAGCAAAAAGCTAGCTTAATACAGCTTATAGTTAATTTATTTTTCTAGATGTAAAAATACTTTCAGCTGAAAAGTAACTCGTGGGCCCTGAAAGTTTTCTGATCCTTGAACTAAAGGTAGACTGAATTATCACAAACTAACTAGAGATAGTTTTTTTACGTTAGTTTTTACATTCCTCTAAATTACATTTTACCTTTAGTTTATAGAAACTATTTATAGACTATAAGTACTACTTAAGAATTTTATAAAGATTTATACCAAATTAAGAAAAAATGATGATCCTAATTTATCTTAAGACTTATTTAATTAACATAATAAAAGACTAAGAAGTGACTAAAACAATGTTAATCTAGAATAATAATAATAAGTCATTGAATCCTGTAGTAATTTAATGAAAAACCAATAAAAATTATGAAATTTGCTCAAAAACTAAAAAAAAGTTTTTGCCTAAGAGTGAAAAAACTAAATAAGCCTGAAATGGTCTGTAAATTTTCAATTATATTCTTTCTCCTTTAATTTATTTTTAAAAGAAATTTTAAAAGTTTTCAGATAAGTTGAAATTATACTATTTCAATTAAATAGACAATATTATATTACAAACTAAAACCAATATTTGAAGTAAATTAGAAGGTACAAACTATTCTATGATTAAACATACAGAAAAAGTTAATAACATTGTGAAAAGTTTAGGAATGGAAATAGTTATTAGTCACCTAGTTTTGAAAAACTCTAGTTGAAACTGAATTTTCAGGGGATCATATATGGTTAAGGAGACAGAATAAAAAAACTTCTGAGAAACTCTATCATTATTTATAGATATTAAAACTGATTAACAAGGTAATTGGAATATAGTTTTGTAATAGTGAGTCGTTTCTTGTTTTTATTAGGGTAATTTATTATCTTTTTTGAACTAAATTTTTTTAGAACACTTGCTTAAGTTATAAACAGCTAAAAAAAGATAAAAATTTTACTACTAAATAATGTAGTTAAAACTAAATTCTATACTTGTGTAGGGTTGACAAATTTTAAGGCAAATTAACCAAGTTTGAGCTTGCTGGTTTAGGCAAAATTAACCAAGTTTGAGCTGGCTGGTATCTGTAGTCATACTGTTTTAAGTACTTTTTGTTTACCCTAAATAAAACTTAAATATGAAACTAAAAACAGTACTAATAAAGCAGAACAGTAAAAGAATACAGATTTATATCTTTAACTATACCTACATACAAAAAGAACATATATTACAGAAAGAACTTTTGGTTTAATAAAAGTTAAATTACATAGAAAAAATTAAGCCAATAACTTGAGCAAGACTGGAGTACTGATGCTAACAATCATAAAATACTGCTAAAACAAAAAAATTATTACAAAACATAACCAAATCACTGATTGAACTAATTGAAGGATATATATATATACAAATTGAAGGATAAAAACAGTAAGAAAGATTTCCAAAATCACAGTGTAAGAACTATAATAAATATAAAACATTTTTTTTTCAACATAAACTAGTTATAGTTATTTTAAATTACTAGTGAGTCAAATTTCACAGTAAGCCTACAACTTAAAACATATAACAAACTAGTTATGTGAAAGTATAATGTTTCATTTTAAAAAAACTTACCTGTACAAACTTACACACACATACCATGAAATTAAGATACTTGCTCTTTACTTAGCTATGGTAAAAATCAAACTGAAACTATTTTTGTCAACTGATTTTATATATATTCATAGCAAGTAAGGATGAAATAGTTTCAGAAACTCTCTCTCACAAATAAAACAATTAAAACTTAATATTTAACTAATTAGCCTAAAGTAAGAGTGCACAACTTTTATATTTAGCAAGCCAAAATTGTCATAAAATTTCTTGCAAGGCCAAACCAGGGCTGTGTGTTAACTGGTTTCAAGGAGCCTAAGCGCCCGTAAAAAGGAAAAAAAAAGATGATAAAGAATTTTAGATCATTTACAAAAAATGTTATAATCTTTATATATCAGAACAAATTGGATTAAACTTTTTTGTTGAAATTTTAAAACATGAATGTTGAGTTTATAACTAGTAAAGATTTAAAAAGTTTCATTACTTGCTGTGTCATAGTTGCCATTTTGGCCCTAAGATTGTAGCCAATTAAAATTTATTAAAAAAAAACATTCTAGTTAAAGCTTTCTTAAGTCTAGCTGTACTAATTCTAGTAACTTATCCACTTAGTTCATCAGTACTAAATGCACGATGGTTAAGTTGTTTTAAGTTATGCTACTCAACCGTAGCGTTTACAAAACATAACAATTAAACTTTAGAAAATGGAGGTCTAGTTCAAAGTAAACTGACTATTTTAATCACTAAAAAGTTAAACTTAATATTACTCATATATGAGTAGATGAGTTTATAACGTAAACTGGTTTAAACAAGTCGAATGAATAATGTTAAAAGAATATCGTAAATACTTTATTTTACACAAAAGTTATTGTACTTTTAAATATATTTATTAACCTTAAGTATTGTTATAAGTTTGTTTTTTCTGATTGTTAAAGAAAAATCCAAAACTTTTAATTTTAGATATTTTTATTATTTCAAGATTTTTTTCATTAAATCAAATTTAAAGATCTAAAGTTTTATGCTAAATAACAAATGTAAGAAGAACTAATAAAACTCTTTTTTAAAATGTATTGCGCATAGTTTTGAGCTGTAAAATTTGATTTATTATGCATACGATGGTAGTTATTTATTATGTTAATCTCTTTAACAAAATACAAGTAATTGTTTTAGTAAAAATTTATTAGCTTATTTATCAACGTTATATTTGACTATTAGTAGAATTAATAACTTGAAACTAAAAGATCGTTTTATAGGTTTTACAGTTATGTTTTTTTTTATTTTATTAAACAAGGTACACATAAAAAATAAAATCTATAAAGAATTTAAAATTCTGTTCCAAAATTAAGTTAATTGAACTTGTAGGTTTTTAAATAAATCAAAAGAAAAAACTTAATACTTAAAAAAAAATTGTATTGTAAGTTAGTTAAGTTTGCATTTAGATATTATGTAGTGAAGTTTGTGCATGCAACAATTAGCTACAGGTTTTTAAGATGTAAAAAATGATTTATTTAAAGAATATAACTTAATTACGCTCTATTGAAAAATTATTTTGTTCATATATAAATGCAATAGACAAAAATATTTTTACAAGTTGCCTCTAAAGGTATAAGAATAAAACTATGTTGATATTAATCTAGATATTTTGTCAATGCTAAACAAGCAACAAAACAGTTGTATAAAACTTAATTTTTACTTATTATAAAGATAAATAAACAGTTTAAAGGTTTTATTCATTTAAATCGTGTTGAATAATATTAAATTGTAAACAATGTAAAAAAATCAAACAATGATAATAATATTTTAAAGTTTTTATCAAACAAAGCTAATCAATTACTTTTTTTTTGAGGAAAGTAAATATTGATCAACTGATTCAAAGGAGTCAGAAAATTAAGACATTTTGGACATTTTGTGTAAGCTATCTATACTTTGAACAAAACATATCTACTATGATCACATTTCAAAAACTCAAAAAAATACGCTCAATAACATGCACGATAATAAAAATCATCTGATTGACAATTTGAATTATTTAATATAAATATTTTATATAGGTAGAACTTGCATATTTTTTTGTAGCTACCTTTTTGAAATTATTTTTCCATTAGCCACATGTTAAAAGAAAATCGATACTTTTAAAAATTTTGAGTTTTGTTGATAACTAGTAGTATTGTTTTGTAAAACACTGAATATTGTATACTGTAGTTTTAAATGGTGCGTGATTACAATCAAAAATATAAGTTACACATGATTTACACTCATACCAAACTTTATTTTTTACAAATATTTTATACTAGAATTTACGTGTATTTAAATTGAACTTTACAGTGAAGTGTACTATATTTATTAGTTATTTGTAATAAAGTTGGAAAACTATATAGCAATTAAGAACTTTAAATAAAGTTAATATAATATTTCGAAAGTTAGTAGTACATGTTGCAAGACTTAGTTACTGTGTTTGTTAATGTATTAGTTGTAAAGGATAGTTAAATTTCAGAAGAAGATGAGATAGTTTAAGTTTTAAAGTAATTAAATGTTTTACTGTTGTGTTTTATAAATCTTTTTATTTAAATTGATTTTAGCTAAGAAAGAGGTTTTAGTTATAAATTTTAAATTAAAGTTTTTGTAATAATAGTGCATTGCAGAGTTAATTAAATTTTTTTTATAGTTTTTAAATTATGTTCTTGTAACATTCAGTATCTTCACAAACAGACTTAAAAACAGTTAAAATGGTCTTTATAGCTGGTCTCCACAAGGACAAACGAAGTGCAAAGAAAAAGAAGAAAAAGAACGTACAAGATGCAAATACAAAAAAGGATTTAAGCTCACATTTTAGTGAAATAAATAAAAAAATGAGAGCACTAACTCTTCTTCCAAAGCGTATCCTTTCTAATAACAAAAACAAGAGAATGGAGGTTCAAGATACAAAAACACAAACTAAAGCAAGCATAAAGTCTTCAAAGGATAATGACAAAATATTTACCATTAGCTCACCTCAAAAACAACAGAAGATCTTAATCAAAGTGAACAAGACTCTGAACCAACTTCTCAAAAACAACAGACGAATCTTATTCAAAGTGAACGAATTCCTGAACAATCTTTTAAAAAACAACCGAAAGATCTGATTCCAGGTGAAAAACTTTCTGAACTATCTCCTCAAAAACAACTGAAATATCTTATTGAATGTGTAGAAGTTTTTAAACGATCTCGTCAAAAACAACAGACAAATCTTAATTCAATGTGAAGAAGACTCTGAACCATTTTTTAAAAATAAAAAAGATCTTGTTAAAAGTGAACAAGTTTTTAAACCATTTCTTCAAAAGCAACAAAAAATTCTTATTCAAGATGAGCAAATTTTTAAACCGTCTCCTCAAAAACAACAGAAAGATCTTATTAAAGATGAACAAGTTTTTGAACCAGTTTCACAAAAAAAAACTGAAAGATCTTATTCAAGATGAGCAAGTTTTTGAACCGTCTTCACAAAAACAACAAAAAGATCTTATTCAACGTTTAGAAGTTTTTGAACCATCTCCTCAAAAACAGCAGAAAGATCTTTTTCAAGACGAACAAGTTTTTGAACCGTCTTCACAAAAACAACTGAAAGGTCTTTTTCAAGATGAGCAAGTTTTTGAACCGTCTACACTGAAAAAACAGAAAGATTTTATTCTAAGTAAACAAGTTTCTGAACGATCTCCTCAAAAGCAAGAGAAAAATGTTATTCAAGATGAGCAAGTTTCTGAAAAATATTCTCAAAAACAACAGAAAGATCTTTTTCAAAGCGAACAAGTTTTTGAACCTTTGTTTCAATCATATGATACTCTTGTTGGGAAATGTGAAATTTGCCAAAACGACCTTCGGGACCTGTGCGTCGAGTGCCAAGATGTCTGGAAGCCAGAAGAGTGCATTGCAGAGTTCGGAGCTTGCAGCCACGTGTTTCACATGCACTGCATGTCTGGGTGGCTGGTAAAAAATGTAAAATGTCCACTAGATGGTTGTACTGAGATATGGTAGTTTTTCTGAATATAGTAACCAGCTTATGTATCGGTGTAGCTGTGAACAGTGCTTTTTTGATGATTGACATATTTCTATCATTAGCTTAAAATTTTATCTTATGTTTCTGTGTTGCCTTTTAATAATTTTATTATTAACTTGAAGTTTTTGGTTTAATTCTAATGAATATAAGTTTGTTGTATATCATTGTCTTTTTTTCATTTTATTCATTTAACTAAAATTATTGTTTAACAAGCTAATGCGCACAACAATTATACTTAAACGAGATAAATTTCAAGAAAAAATTGTTAGAGGTTATCTAATAAAATAAAAAACCAATACAGTAACCTCTCGCATCTTTACGCACTCGTGAAGTTACGCACTCTCGTTTAGTAACGCATTTTAGAATTCTAAAAAACTCAAACAATGAAAATTTTAGTTTTCTTATATATTGCACAAATTAGGTTTATTGTATATTTTAATGTAAAGTATGTTTTAAATACTAACTCACCTCTCTATATCTTTACTTTGTAAACTTATGTTCCCTACCAATTGATAAAAAATTAAGTTATACCTCAGTATATCAGAAACTTTGTTAGCAATAAGAGATTAAATTAAAATACTGAAAGAAATATGACTGTTAATAATGAAAGTATAATGAAATAATGAGAGTTTGTAACACAAAGAAATAATACATTACTCTTGCCCTATATATGAATAAACATTCTAAAAAAGAAATTTAATGAAACTTCCTAGCAAAAAGTAGCAGTGATATACTTAATAAATATAGAGCTCACACTTAAAACAAATCTCAATTGTTATCACTAAATTTCATTTGACGTTTTTTAATTAAAGTTCTTCTTCTGTAACACTTGCTTTTCACAGAAATTTGCAAAGTAGAATAGAATATAAATGTTAAGTATCAAATAAGTCAAATATGAGTAAAGATAGAGATAAAATTTATTTATTATCAATTTAGTATAATTTTTCTACCAGTATTATTATTTTATATAAAATAAAATCCTTTTTTTTTTTGTATGTATAGTTTTATCTTTTGTTTTCATATTTATAAATTAAGTAAACAAATTTTTAAGTGGAAAAGTTCTCAGTCTGCTTTTAACTAGAAACAATTTAAAAAAACAGCCATTATAGTAAGTATATTGGTACCTCTCGTATCTTTACGATCTCTTGTATCTTTACGCACTTTTTCTGTGGACACAGTATGCGTAAATAAGCGAGAGGTTACTGTATTTGCAATTACATTAAAACTAGGTTTAGTTTTATATTATAATTTTTTTTGGTTCAATCAAGTAATTTTTGGTAATAAAATTTGATAACTACGTCATTAGCTTTAAAATAGTTAAATTTTTTACTAACTACTTAGAAAATAACGAGATCTATTATATAAACCTAGTTTAAGGTAGTAGTAAATTTCAACAAGGTAGTAGACGTTTTCGTCAGTCTAAATAAAAACAAAAATCAAAAACGTTTTCATTCATATTTTAAAAATTTGTTTAACATAATGCAACATTATAACGTAAAAAAACTAATCGACGGTTTTAGTTTATATATTAAGGGTTCTGTTCCCACTTAATACTCGTCAGCTGTAACAAATCAAACAATTCACTCTTAATATAAAAAATTGTTTAAACGAATCGTTACATCCAAAAATGATTTTAGAAACCTAGTATACTTACACTCAAATTAAGTAATTAAAATTTGAATGAAATAGCATAACACTTATTTTCATCAAACAAACCTTTATAATTTATTTTTGTCAAATGACTTTATAGGAGCTAAGTTAAAAAGTCTTGGGCTCGTTTTTGGAGGCGTACTCATTATAGCTTAGTAAAGTAGAGAACACGTGTTAAAATACTTTTGAATGGTAATTAAATTGAAAACTACTGGATTTAATTCACTACAACAAAGAATTGATATATCAAGTTGTTTTAACTGTAGTTAAAAATACGTATCAATATTAAAAAAAAAATCATAAAAACGTAATGAAACCACAAAATAACTATTTATTAACTTGGTACTTCATTTCAAAGTTGAATATAATTTATTTATATAATTCATATATTTGTATATTAATTATCGTAATTATATAAATTATGATGTATAAAGTTATATAGAACTTAGAATATATAAAGTTTTTTAAGAAAAGTCTATTTAAAAAAACAAGAAGAAACGTTTCATAAAAACAACAACATAGTTTTTGACCTTCAGCTACTGCGGTTTGATATGAGTAGTACTTTGCTAAATAATATTACAAAGTTGTACGACACAAAACCTATGACATAGTTAATAAATTTGTACAGTACAAATCTTTAGTACAAAAGTTAATATTCATCTAAGCTAACAACTTAAATTCACAAAACTACATTCAAGTGCTTATGAAACAATTAAAAACCTATTGTATTTTAGGAGGAGCTTTTTCATATGTCAATAAGACGATTTGAATTCACTCCTTTTATTTAAGCAACCCTCTTTTTTAAAAGCACACACAACGGCTGTTGCTTCTTCTAAGCACATCCTACAAACAGAGTTATTACCATCTGCTGTTGGATGTGCTCATTTTAAACCTTTTTTTAAGTTATTTCAAAGTCAGTTTTCTTGAGCTTTAGATCACAATCGTACTTTAAAAGCTCAGTATCATCTTCAAATACACCAACTTTGAAAATATTTTTTGTATAGCATCTGGAAACATGAACTGAGTTGAGCATAAGCCTATGTGTAATTTCTTTTCAGGGTCAGAGTAAACTGTTGCCTTGTAAATAATGTCCTCTGAACGGCAATTGGCCCGTTTTAAATTAAATCCGCAGATACCAGCGCAATCACATTAATTCTCGATTAGATTTTTTTTTTAGTATCCTTTGATTGGTAACTTTATTAATCTTTCCAAATCTAATAAGAGAAGTGAATTCATATCGTCAGCATACAGGTGTTCTGTTTTTTTAAAGTCAATTTTTCTTAATATAAGATTTAAAAGCTTTTAAAGTTGGCTCTGCGGAGAGTTTTTAAGTTTATTTAATCACATCATTTCTATACATATACATGTATACACAGATTACAGAGATTTTTGTTCCTAAATATTGCTGAGAACAGTCAATTAAAACAAATTGAAAATAAAATGCTAAAATTTAAAATGTTGGAAATGGAGGACTCGACAATAAACAACTCGTGCGCTAGAAAGACAAGAAATATACAGAGAAGCACTAACTTAAAGAACACAACATCTTGTGCGACGCATGCGGTGGAAGTCATGTAACTGCAGGAAACGTACAAAACAACAACTACACCTTAACCAATACGACTTCTACAGGATTTTAAAGAGCAAAACGTGGAGTTCGAAACAACTAGAAGTCGCTTCCAAAATTGACTGTTGAATATTGTGCGAGACGTAAGTGGACGTAAGGACTTAAGATTGTGCAAGACTTAAACTGTACCTTCGGATGAAACTTCTAAGTTTTATTTAATTTCAGTAAGTGACTATGAACAGTTTAAGTGACAATCTTAACCAAAAATACGAAGAATGTAATGATAAAAATATAAAATTATATTAGTCTAGAACAGGGTTTCCCAAACTGGATCAAGTGGTCTCCAATAATTTATACAAAGCAAACATTTATTAAATCCAGACTCTGTTTATAACTTAATTAAACTTTAAAAAGTATAAGTAAGTAATAAATCGTTACGTATGTATGAATTATAATAAAATCATGTTGCTAGCTACCCATTATTTATTTGAAAAACATTGCATTTGTTGTAACTTGACTACTTAAGAAAGAGTATTAAAAAAGTATATATATTTTTTAACTGGTCATGCAGTCCTTTTATTTAATTTTCTTTTATACAGTGGACGTCAAACTAAACCGTAAATCAATTATAATACAAGGTTCTAACCTATATAAACTAATACAACTTTATATTTTAGAATTTACACAATAAATTTATTTTGCCATAAACATTCCATGATAGTTGTTACGTCATGCAACTTTGTCCGAAAACTTAAGTTTAAAGCCAACTTAATTGACGTTTAGTGATTAATGCCTTCATTGTTTTCGAAGTATATTACCAGTGACAATATAACAATATGTTATATTGTCACCCACAATAAAGTTACTAGGCTGCCAATTCAACTATTATTTTATGAATAAAACACAATTGAAGTGTGATCTATGGAATTTATTGTTACGCACATATTTTCAAATAAACTACACTACAGAAACAAGAGTGTACAAAACGAAAGAAATGCTAACTGAAAACTTAAGAGAATGAAAACGAATCAGACTGAAAAAGTAAAGGAATACTAATTAGAAGATATCAAAAAGAAAAATTCACACGCAACTTCAAAGATTTTCACACCACCTAAAACTCTGCATCTTCCGAATCATCCTTCTCGTCACTTTTGTTCGAATCACTCTGTGAACTCGCGTCTCTGCCAACCGGATCATCCTTCGAAGTACCGGGAACCATGCTCCTCCTCATTCAAGTTCAAGTTTTCCACTGTTTCACAAACACCAGGTGGAGTACCTGAATTTTCAGACGGAGAATCATCGTTTGTTTCAATGCCAGTTGAATTGGTAATTTGAGAGAAGTTCGCCTGCTTGATACTCTCTATTTCGTTTTATAGTCGTCTACCAAAGACGACTTTATTTTTTCATTTTGATCATTAACCTGATTGATAACTTCAGGGTCAAATTTTTCCAATTTATTCAATATTGAATGTTCCAAAATATAATTATGAGCTTCTTTGGCTGTTGTCTTTGCATCGTCTTCATTGAGAAAAGAATTATTTCTTTTAATAAATTCATACAATGCTTTTCAGCTTCCAAGTTGTTTATCTGGTTTACTATAACAGGACTTAAAACTCTTTTAGTTTGTCTAGGATAGAATGAAATTCAAGATTCAATTCCTCATCGCCATGCAACTTAGTTTTTTCCACAGAACTTTCGGGCTCATTTGAAGGGTCTTGCTTTGTTCCTGATGGCTGACTTACATCAATTTCCTTAGAAACGCTAAAAGTCTATCATCAGGTTTTGACCGGCAGGCTCCGTTGAAGCGTTTTGATGCTCGTTTGAAGACGAATCAGCTGCCGGGATTCCGGATGAAGCACCTCCAACACTGGCAGCGGCATGAACACCTGCGGAGGGATTCTGCAGCGCATCATCATCGATATTTGCAGCTTCGGCGCTTTCATCAACACTAGGTGGAGCTGTACTCACAGTCGGTTCACCAGAGGCTTCATCGTTAGCAGCAAAATTCGCGCTTTCCTCAGTTTTAGACATTATTTACAACAACACTTAACTGTTTAACAGATTAACTTTGATTGTTATTTGTTTTAGTAATAACTGCTTTTTTAAGCATTTTAGAGTTTTTAGGAAAAAGGTTGTAACAGTTTATGAGTAGTTTTGTTTTAAATTAATTATAAAATTATAGTCCTCATTACCAATGAAAATTCTATCAGTTAACTTAAGTTTATACTTAGTTATATGTTTTTTTGACTATTTAAATTATATGTTTTATTCTGGTACTAAATTTATAATTATTTTAATAAAATTGAAAAATTAAATATTTGTATTTAATGAAGCATTTAACATCCAAATCGATAATAAATAACTTAATTATGGAATTTCTAAAGTTTATAAGTAAAATTTGCTATATATTTGAAGCTAATAAGCTTGTACAGATCAATTAAAAATACCCTTGAATAAACACAGGCATGTTACCTTTGACTGTCGAAAAAACCTCTTGTTCTTTTTATATGAGAAAAAGTTAGTCTAACAATCTTACACTAATCAAATTAAATGTTTTTTAATTATTTTGTTAAGTGTTTTTAATCTAATAGAAAAATTCTTACTTTTATTCAAATTTAAATGTTCATAATATTCAACGTAAATAATCATTTTAAATGGCCTAAATTATAAATTGACTTAATGTATATAACTTTTATTTTTCTTTATGGTATGGCCTAGTAACAACTTTTAAATTTAGATCAACATTTTTTACTAAAGACTCGAGTAATTAAACTTTAAAATGTAGTTTAACTATACTTTTTAGGTTATAAAACTGATAAAAATTAATTTTGTCAGGTTATAAAGCTCTATAAACAGCTTTGAAAAATTTTTACTTTGTTTTTTTAATATAGAAGTACACAGTTAATTATAACGTATGAACAATAAAGTATAATATAACTTCATTTAATGTATTAGTAATTTTTCAAGGAATCGATATAATTAAAACTTATATTCTCTAAGATTTTATTTTGTAAGTATAAATTTAATTTTTTAAATATTTTTACTTATAATAGTCAAATTAAACAAAGCTTATTAGAAAATTAATTTTTTCTAATAGTAAACATGAAAAAAAAAATTAATATTTTACCGGTAGACTGTTTTGTAAAAATAGTTTATTTAGTAAACAAAATTTAATTATATAAATTCATAAACTTAGAATTAGAAAATAAATAATCAAAGTAGTAAAAAAAGTATTGTAACTACTTTGTCGCTAGTTTAATACTAATTAGTAACAAATAACTTTAGGCAGATTTCAGCAGCTTATAGTTTTTTAATATTTAACAATAACAGAAAATATTTCATTGATATTACTTAAGTTAAATTAGATTTGTTGTTAAACTAGAATGTGGTATTATTAGGTAAATCTATTTTAGATGTGTTTGATCTAACTACACTTTTAAAAAGGAAAGTTCAAATATTTAAGTTAATTTCTTAAATCGGTCAAAAAATAAAAATTGCATCCAACTAATACCTCAAAAATTTTGTTGGTATTCAACATTTTACGTGTTATTCGCTGCGGAAAAATATTTTTTTTAAGTAATTCAAGTGTACGTCATACACATAATTTAAATACAACAAATAAAAAACTATTAACTTAAAAAAATGTTTAAATACTTTATAGCAAAAAAGAAATTAAATAGCTTAATTTTGTTTCAAACATTTGCTGTCAATATTTTTTTGACTTAAAAAAATAATTTTGTAACGTTTTGTCTACGTTTTGTTAAAACTAAATATTAAATATCGAATGTCTGGAAAACGTTTTATTATACAAAAAGACAATTTTAAGGTTATTTAAAGTTACTCATATTTAGTATTTAATTTTGCAGCAACAGAATAAATCAAGCAGAGATTTGAACAACTTGAACAAGTTATAAGGTTTTTTGCAACTGTCAATCAAATACTGTTGTATCAAATACTTAATCTGATACAAAGTTTAAAACTCTTACTTATTCCAATAAACTAATAATGAGAGGGTGTTTTGTATTAATGTATATAACTTTAATATTTCTTTATTGTATGGCCTAATGACTACTTTTAATAACAACATTAGCATTATATTTGACTTATAGGTGTTTATTTGGTTATTAAAAACAGTATAAACAAAAGTTTGTTTTAATTTATGTAGAACAATTTATAAGTAAAAAGTAAAACAATAAACAAACATTTACTATTAAATTCTCTTTAAAGCTCTAGTTCTTAGCAATTTCACTAGCTCAAATTACTTATTAAAGACTGTTGTTTTTATAAAATAGAAGGTTAAACACTTTTTTTTTACTTTGAATATAACTGTAGCTTAAATAATTAATACCTTTAGTATAATAATTTATTATACAATTATTTAATTATAACAATAGCTTTAATCTTCAAATCTGACGTAATAGTATAATTGAAATAAGTATTTAATAAAATATTTTTAGAAACTTTATGGCTGATTATAATATGACAGAAAATAATAACAAAAATTGCTCAACTATTTTGTATAAAAATTATCAAATGATTAAATTTATTTTTTTCAAACTTAAAATTTTTACTTCTAGTTAAATAGACTGTTACAAAAAAAAAAAACAAATTTATGACAATTCTGATTTTGATTATTAAAAGTTTTAAAATATAAATAGTTAGATATTAAATAAATTAAGAAGTGTTGGTTTCACTTTGGAGATGATCTACAATGATTAATAAACAGTTTTAAACTTATGCAGGATGTTAATATATAAACTTTATCGGAAGCAAAGTGTGATGAAAATGTTAAGAATTCCCTAGTTTGTCAGAAATTACGATACTTTGCACTATTTCAATATAAAAATTTAGATATTCTTAAAAAGTTCTGGTTATACAGAAAATTTTTGTTTGTTTTAACTTATAAAGTGATAAAAAATTACAAAATGACAATATTTCAGCACTTGTTTAAAAACAGCTAGTATTAAAAATGGAGCCTAATTGTTCACCTGCATCTAACGAGGACACAAAGATTAACGTTACCCATCATACAAATGAGAATATTTTTAAAAATTATCTAAACGATTATCCTTCCGGTCCAACTGATCTGAGCAATAACGGATTTCATGAAGTGAAAGAAGAAAATCAAGGTGATGATTCTGGTGCTGAGGTCACTAATATACCAAAGTCAGAGCAAAGAATGATAGAGAATGATCCTGATTTGCATCAAGTGAGCCTTTTTTTGCTTTGTATACTTTGTGAATCACATAGTTACATTACTAAAAAGCATGTTATGTTAGCATACTTAAGTGGTAAAACTATATCAAAGGTTAATGTAGAAAAAAAACTAAAATCATTTCTAAGCAACAGTAAAATGATAGCATAATGATTGCTTTTAAACATTTGCAGTCGAGTTACAACCAAACCCATGTGACTCATCAACTTCAAAACGTTCGGCCGGGTTACTACGATCCCCAACAATCAGCTGAAAGCAATCCAGGGTCAACCGACCAAGTGAGAAAGAACCCGAGCATCTCACAGTTCATGGGTCATTTTTATTTTTTAAACTAAATAATATTATATCTACACATTATTATTAACGTTTTATTATATATTTTATTTAAGACATATAATTTAAGTGAGGACTACGTCTAAATTATTTAATTTAGTGAAACGTGGCTTTATAATTAAATTTCTTTTATTGATAGATATGCCTTTAGGTCATATACAACAAATACCTGGTTTTCAGCTGAGCTATCCAAACGTGCCACAAAATATTCCGTACCCAGGTCTTCAGCAACCACATTTTTATCAGCTTAACTTGCAACATGCTTACTACCAACATAACAGTCAAAACAACGGTCAGTTTAGCGTGCAAGGCCAACCTTTTCACACCTATTACAACCAGTTTTATCTGTCGTATCTGTTGGCACAATTACAACAACTTAGCAACCACCATCATGCCTACGTACTACCCTCATATCCAAGTCTGTTTGATTACTACCCAATGCAAGGAAATACATGCCAACAGGTAAAAATTGTTCTTTTTAATCTTTACTTTTAAAAATTAATTTTAAACTTGCTTTTTTAGTTCAAGTATTATATATTCAAGCAGGACATCATAACAGACAACACAATGCAGTTCAGCCCACAAAACATGAAACAAATAAGGTAAATCCTCATCAACGGCAACACCCAATGCAAGACTACAATCACGATTGTAACAGTTAGTTGTTGAGCTTTATTAGTAATATAGATCAAAATTTAATGAAAGTTTTGTTTATTGAAGTATTCATGATTTAACTACTAATCTCAGATTTTAAGAACGGACAAAAAACCTCAACTAATTCTGCAAATGACCGTGTAGAACAGGAAACTATAAAAATGCAAGAAAAGTCCACTAAAATTTTAACAGTTAGTTGTCAAGCTTTCAAATGATTATGATGAAGGTTGAATTTTATTGATTTTGTTATTTTTTGATATAATTTTTTTTGTAGATTTTAAGAACGGACAAAAAAGCTCAGTTCAGATTGAAAATAGTCGTGAAAAACAGGAGGTTAGAAAATAATTATAATTTAAAAATAGTAAAGAAAATATGTATTTAAATGTTTTGGACTTTGTTCCCTAAAACCTAAGAATAAACTATTAATTTGTATGTTCTTAACTAAATAATACCTTAGCCAGTGAAAATTACTAAACTGAAGATGAAGAAAAAACACCATCGTCGATAAGTAAACCAGCAAAAAAAAGAAAGTTAGTTATTGAGAAAATTTATTTTTATATTTCATTAATAACTGAACTTAAACTTGCGTTGGTAGATGATTTAAATACTGAACTCGCTTTGAATTTACTGAACAATTATGAAGTGACTAATTATTAGTAAAAAAGTGTTTATTTTAAAATATTACTAATTATTATTTGACTAAAAAACGTGAACACGATTAGAATCAACTTATAAAAGTTTTAAATTAGCAGTTTATAAAAAAAGAATCATTTTTAAGGCGAAGGATCAAACCGACTTGGCAACAGCGAAGTACGTTGGAAGATTTCTATCAAAGAACAACAAAGTATCCATCGTTTTATCAGGTTGAAGACTTGGAAAGGCGGATTGGAATGACGTACAGAGAAATAAGAGTTAGTTGTTGTTTTGTATAATTTTTTCAATGAAAAGATTATTTTATATTATTAATCAAAATTTACTTTTAAAAATCTAAAACTAAAATTTAATAAAATGAATCTAAATAATAATTTAATACAAACAATTAAAAGTTAATTGAGCACTTAAAATTAATTTAATTGATATTTTCAGATCTGGTTCAGAAACAGACGAGCTAAAAGTCGTAGAACAGGTGAAATCATAAAATGGAAGAGTGAAGTTGAAGAGCATAATTTTTGATTTGGAACATTGATATGGCTATAACAACGTCAAGCTTCATACAATACATTCGCTGTTTTTTATATTCATATTTTTGATAATTTCTTTTGCACAAATGCTGCCTCAGTTTGTAATTTATGTTTTACTAACATTTCTGTTATAATAATTATAAGAAGATAGTAAAAGACATTGCGAAGACAGAGCCTTGAATCATTGAATCCTGCTATTTATGTAGTTTTGAACTATTTCTTACAGCAATGTCTGTGTTCCAATAACTTATTCGCTTGTATTTAAATTATTTTAATAAAATAGTTATGTTTCGGTCATATTGATATTTTAGTGTTGTAGTTTTTACCAAGAGTTAAATAAAATTTTCTTTTAAAAAAATAGCACAAACGAAATTTCAACTCTATTTAATAATTAATTTTATTTCTTGATATTAATGGAACTTGACTGTAGCTCAAATATCAACAGCTATTTGTCAGCTGCTGATATTTACCTGAGCAGCCGGGTTTTGTTTTTGGTGAACCAAGCGTTGGTTGTTGCAATAAAATATTATGTTGCCTAAAAAAATGACCAGGCCCAAGATTGTGATTTTAGTTGAACATCAAAACTCTGATTGAATAGAAGACTATAAAATAGAGAGCTATTTAACTTATCAATATCGATTAAGAGTAATAAAATAGGTGCTAAAACGTTTATAATAATTAACTTGGTAAATTATTCGTGCTGGTTACTTTGAAATGCTTACATGATTATAAAGACTGCTATGTAAATGTAATTACGTTAATTTTACTTCAGCTTGTGATTTTAATTGAACTATGAAGCTCTTAACTAAATAGAAAT
Source organism: Thalia democratica (assembly GCF_965202585.1). NCBI lineage: Eukaryota > Metazoa > Chordata > Thaliacea > Salpida > Salpidae > Thalia > Thalia democratica. Next base: position 30,078 of record NW_028139248.1, read on the forward strand.
CTAAATTTAGAAAGCTGCTAAACCTTTTAATATCGATCAACAGTAATAAAATATGTATTCAAAGGTTTATAATACTTAACTTGGTTAATGATCCACGTTAATTATTTTGTAATGTCTTCTTATGAAAAATAAAATATTAAAAGATTATTAAAGTATCTAAAACTATCATGTGAATGTGATTACGCAAAATAGAACGAAACCTGATAAATATTTATTTATTAGATAATTTATTTCAAGTAACCCTCATAAAAATTCAAAACTAAAATAAAAGTTAAGTAGTTATAGGCTATATTAGTAGCTGAACAGCTATACTTTTGTTATTTTAAAATACAAACATTCCGGAACGTTGTAAATTATTTTTAAACGTGAATTTAATACTATTAACTAAATGTTGGCGGATATGGCAGCTTTTTGAACATAATAGGTTCGGTCTATTAGCGATTTTTTTTGCGGGTCGTTTAACTTTAAAAAACTCTAGTTTAAAAAAATTGAATTTTTTGACCACTAAATTATAAAAGTATAAACGTGAAATAAACACCACAATTCAGCCTCAACTTAATCAGTATAACACATTTAAGCTTTAAAAATTCAACCTAAATCCTTTTGTTTAGGACACTTGAAAAGGAAATATTAGTCGAGGTCCTACCTACCCGCTACCTACCTGCTTTCTACTTTTGTCATATCAAAGTTGACTGCTGTAAGAAGAAAATTGTTATGAAATTAATAAAAAAAAAAACTAGTGGAATGTTAACCTATCTTTTTCACATTTTTAAACTAGATAAAAAGAGTCTTTTAATTGTTTTAAAATGTTATACTGGGAATTAAAACTAACTTAATCAAACAAATTTAATTTAAAATATATTTTTGCTCAGCGAGCCACATTAACATGCTCGCGGGCCGAAAAATTTTCTTTTGAGGGCCGCATTCCATTCAAAAAAGTAAACTGCTCGCGGGCCGCAGATTTATCCTTCTTGGGCTGCATTTGGTACGTGGACCGCAGTTTGCCGACCCCTGGTTTGCCGACCATTGGTTATAGTATAACCAATGGGTGATTGGCTACTTTGGGGTTTTTGTTCCAAGTGGATACAACTTTTTTCTTTGCTGCTGGTTTAATACTCTAAAATAAGTTTATTTTTATTAGAGTTTGGTTTGTATTCTTTGTTTCAATTACGAGATCTACATAAATTGTTGTAGCCAAGTTAAATTCATGCTGCATACTGTTTATAAATATATTTTGTCAGATAAATATGCTTTAAAATAACTCAGTTTATATAAGGTACATTAAAAAGTTGATTAGTTGACTAAACCAGTCTATTTTTATTTAAAGTAAGAACTTTTAAACTACCAGCTTCATTGACCAAAAAACAATTAACACTAACAAAGTCATCACAAAATAAACGTTAATGCTATGATATGAAATCTAATAACGTCTATTGGAAGTTATTTCTAACTATTTTTACAAACAATACTGCAAGCTTCAACTATTCAGTTATTTAATTGCTTTGAAACCTTATTTACAGGTGCGACAAAAATCAAACTTTTCAAAGCAAACGTGATCAAGTTATAGCCGTTTGGGAACAATCAAAAATGGTTATTTGTAAATGCGTGAAACACGTAAAAATTAAGTGTAAGTTAAAGCAAATAAAATAAGAATTCGAATTAAGTTTTCTACAAGAAAAAACTTGTTAAAGCTGCACTTAATTAAATTTAATTACTTTTTTTTATGTACTTGTTCAGCTTTGTTAAAAAACTAACAGCGTTCTCGCAATTCCATTAAGCAGAATTCGTAAAAAGTTTGATAATTAACTAGATTTTAATTGCTCAATACATGGCTTCATAAAAAACTTAGTTTATCTGAAACTTTATTTTGTTTTTAGCAACCAGTAATAGCAAATTTGTTTAATAAATGCTTAACTGCTTAATCAATATGAAAAAGTTCAGAAATATTATTGTTGTTTTTGCAGTTGCATTAAGCTTAGGCTTGATTGGAACTTTTGTTGCGTTACATTTAAATAAGTCAAACCTACCATTGATTAGTAAGTGACTGTTTTTTATAGCTCGTTTTATGTTTTAGTCAAATAAGTTAATTATAATATTTTGACATAATAGTTTTAGATTTTTTAAAGCTACGTGTCTTGTTCGTAGTAGTACAACTTAAAATTGTTATAAATGACCTTGTAGAAGATATCAGTTACAGTAAAGTTAAACGAAATTAGATACTATGTTTTCTTATTAAAAGTTATTTTCTAACAATTTTTTTTCAGTTTTTATTTATTATTTAAATATATTTTTAAGGTATTTAAAATTGTTAGCAACTATATTTTTTAACGTTGCATGCAAATAAGATTATAGTAAATGGTTTCAACTACTTTGTTAAAATCGTTTAGTATTATTGTAAACTAGGGAATTCAAACTAGTTTTTAAGCAGAAGAAAAACTTGGCTTATCGGATGTTGTCGTTGTGGCGACATCTCGGAAATATTTTATGACGTAATAGGCTAATACTTTTAAGTATTTGTTTTAATTAATTCAAAAAACTTTAAAAGACTAATAACAAAATCTAGATCAGAAAAACTTAAAAATATTTTTTTCTGCAACATTTTTTAGAATAGAGTGAAATCAGTTATTAAAAAAAGTACACCTTGTTTTTTTCAAGCTAAAAGTTTTATACTCATTTTTTATATTGTTTTTGTGTTCGATAAGTCGTGACGTCCATGTTATCTGCTAATACACTTACCACTTGTGATATATAAAAAAAAAACTTTAAAAAAATATTGTTAAGCCTAAACCAGAAGTACTTTTTAAATATACCTAAATGCAACATAAAAAATTAAAATGAAAGCAAGTCTAAAAAATATAATTAGGTTTTTTAAGAATTTATCTATTATGTTCATTGTTTTTATTGTTTTTGTTCAAAAGTTACATATTAGTAGCTTACTTTAAATGTTTACTAAGACAATAGAAAAAATGTTTAAAACTAAATTTGTTTTACTACAGCTTTTAAACTTAAATAAGTACTCATGTTATAGAAAAAAAATTGTCTTTTTTCTATTTTGTTACTAAAACTTAGTGCTAAAAAAATTCAAAAGTATATCCCATTAATAAAAACTAACACAGCAATTTTTTTAATAGTTGCACACCTCTACCCACGCACATACCCAACGGCCGCGTCGTAGTAAACTACAAACCGTCGAAGGACAAGTACGTGGTCGGCACCAACATCACGTTCAAGTGCAACGACCGGTGCGAGCTCTACCCGGCAACGAAGTGGTCGAGTACGTTTGCAGGGAGAACGGAACTTGGAACAGCCCGCATTCGGACCCTTACTGCAGAGAGGGTGAGTTTTTGTTTCCGTTGTTCGCTGACTAACGACAGAATGAAATGAGTTTTTGTATTAAATTTAGAAGAAACAACTTTAATGTTTTTGTTTAGTTTTTCTTAAATAATAAAAAGAAGGTTTCATATAATGACTCTTACACAATAAAAAAAAATATTATCAATAATTTATTTTGTTACTTGTTTTGCACAACATGACAGTTTTGAATATGTATATACTTGGTATTGGCTGAGCATTTAACTATAACATTTAATCTGGAAATTAAATAGGTTGAATCTAAAGTAGGAGATACTTTTCAGAACTAGACCAAAAGTATATCTTATGTAGCTTAAAAAAATACGAAGTCAAGAAAATTAAAAATTATTTAGAAGTAAACAAAAGAAAAGAAACACAAAAACTCTGTCTCCATTACCAAACTATGTAATTAATTAACTGAAACCATTAATTTATAAAAAAAAATCAAATTAGAAAAAATCAAAAAAAAAAATAAAATAAAAAAAGTGCTTCTGTTAAACTTTCTTAAAGTAGTTTTAAATTACACACAATAATTTTTTTGATATCAATAGATGTAAAAGATTTTCAAGTCAAAACTTGAAGACTTTATTTAAAGTTCGCATACAGTTTACAGTGGGATTGTTTTCAGAAAAATTATTTTTGCTTTACTTTACGCTTCTTTAAATCATCTAAAAATTTTCTAAGAATCTTTTGAGATTTTTGATAAAAGTAAATGAAATGCTATAAAACTCAAAAATTGCTATTTATATCACCACCTTTATGTACTTACATCCAAAAATTAAAAGTAATCATTAAAAAAAGATACTAGCGAAACAAGTTCGTTTGAGTATATAATATTAACAATCTTTAAAAGTATTCTTTCTTTATCAAACTAGCACATGATTTTGTGTAGTAACAAGCTAACACACTAAAGATATTATATAGGTTTATAACAGCTGGATTTAACATTACATGTTGTTTCTATTATTAACTATTAATCTAGAACAATCTGTGTATAATCTATAGTACTCATTGTAATTCTTATTAAAAACACATATAGAAAGCTACTTTAGTTTCTATCCTTTCCTTAAAATTGTTTTCTTACAGAGCTCCATTGAAGTGTGTTAACTTATTAGCACACAGAAACAATGTAAATTTAATAAAGAAAGAGTTAATTATGTTTAATATTGTTATTCCTAAAACTAAAAATAGTATTGCTTGGTTTTTGAAGCACTCAATTTATATTGTTATGATATAAATATATTTTAACAAAATTAAATATGCTAGAATATTGTTGTTTAATTATTATTAAATTTAAATTGTATGTTTTTAATAAACCCTGTTGTGTTATAATATAAATATATCTCTACTAATAAATAATTAAATATTTTTTATTTATGTATTTATTTGATTCGATAAAAAATAGTAGAACTATACGACCGTTTAGTATATGACATATATTATCCCATATATTTCCAGTAAATCTAAAGTTTATAAACAAAGTTTAATATAAATTTAGTATAATGACGTAGTAATAGGAAAGGTTTTTGTGCAGCACGTTAAGTTTGAAAAATACGCTCAAGTAAATCTTGTTACTGGTTTAAGAGTTTGTGCATTTTAAAAAGTTTTGAAAAGGTTGTTTTAGAAAAATATTTTAAACTGCTCGTGTTTGCGGCTTAATTTTACTTTGTATAATGTTTAACTAGTTTTTATTTTGCTTCAAAAGTATTTTTGGTAATGAATGCATGCATTTTGTCTTTTGCGTTTCTTGTTTAGTGTTTATGGCCTTGTCTGATTTATCAATTTAGATTTTTTTTTAAGTTGCAAAGTCTGCAGCCGAATTTAGTATTAGGCTTTAATTTTTTTCCAAGTTGCAAAGTCGAAGTTTAAAACTAAACAAAAAAATAAATTCATATTTAGCTCTAATATAACTTGTCGAGCGCTATCGACAAAATCTTTTAAAAAACTTTTATACATAATTTTTTTTCAGGTACAGATAAATGAAATGTAACAAGTTTAAATTACTTTAATTTAAAAATATACTACTTCTGTTAAATAAAATAAGCTTGCAGCATGAGTGACAAGTAATGATACAAATAGATATAAAAGACACACAAATTCAATAAAACTAAATATTTTTCGTGCAATTCTTATCAGTAGAGTACAAAGCTAACAAGAGATGATATAGTTTTTAGATTTGTATATTAACGAAGTAATCATAAATACATCAAAATATTAATGAAAGAGAAAAGCAATTAGTAACAGACTTATAAAGTATAAATAAAGAAACAGTATTATCAATTTTTCTTTTGCTTCCACAAAACAGGTTTCAATCATAAAGTACAAATAGCTTATACTTTAGTCAAATTGAAAACATTACTACAAGTCTTAAAAAATTTTGATCTATTTAGTTAGATTGTAACTACTTGCACATGTTGAATTATTAACCAAATGTTCTGCAATGGATGAACGTTTAGATGCATTTATAACCTTGATCAGTATATTGTCTTTCTTTTCTGAAAAGCAAAAGTTCTCTACACTCTTCGGGACATGTTCTTTTATCCTTTTCCTTAGATGTCTTGTTGTCAATCCAATAAAACTTACTTTACAACAGCAGCTGATTGATAAAATACCATACTTTTATATAAGTTTCATATTGGATTTTTACCACCTGGTGTTAATAGTGGTTTTGAGGTGAAGACGATTCTAGGGCTTGCTGCATAATAAGTATTTCTTATGAATTGTCTAATTTTATCTTCTAGCATTTCTGATTTTTTGTTAAGAGTGAAAGTTTTAAAGTAAGTACACATTTTGTAGGTCCTATTGTCTTAATTTTATCCAAATTTTTCAAGTAGAACTATGTGTCATCGTGCATATAAAATTTGTTCCCCATAGTTGCTATTAAGTGTATACAAACAGTTCATGTTACTATTAAACAAAAACAGTTACCAATAAAAGTTAAATGACAAAAAAAAATTGCACTTCGAAAACTTGGATAAAATAAAGACAAAAGAATCTAAATAATGTGTACGTACTATAAAACTTTCACTCCATTAATAAAAAATCAAAAGTGTTAGAAAATAAAATTAGACAACTGATGAGAAATACTTGTTATACTGCAAACTCTAGAATCGTCTTCACCTCAAAACCACTATTAACACCAGGTGGTAAAAATCCAATATGAAACTTGTTCAAAAGAATGGTATTTTACCAATTCAGCTGCTGTTATAGAGCGAACTTTATTGGATTGACAACAAGACATCTAAGGAAAAGGATAAAAGAGCATGTCCAAAGAGTGTAGAGAACTTTTGCTTTTCAGAAAAGAAGGACGATATACTGGTAAAGGTTATAAATGCATTAAAACGTTCATCCATTGCAGAACATTTAATTAATAATTCAAAATGTGCAAATAGTTTATTAGTGCAACTAATTTATAATGTTATATGGAAGCAAAAAGTTTTTGATAATACTGTTTTTTTATTTTCGTAATACTCTATAAGTGTTATTTTCGTTAAGTTGATGTATAATTTAACTGTAGATTAAAACTTATATCATCTTTTGTTAGCTTTATTCTCTAATGATGTGAATTGCTCGAAATATATTAAGTTTTATTGAACATATGGGTCTATCATATCTTATAATTTTAAAAAGTTAAGAACATAATTTAATTCCCTTTAAAATATTGTGTTAATTTTGAAAACATTTCTTGTTAAAATAAGTAATAAAGTTACATTTAATAAAAAAAGGCGACGTTTAAAAGTTTTATTTATGTATTCATTTAAGCAACTTTTAACACATTTTCTTACTTTGATTCTAAAATTAAAAAAAATTAAACAGTTTTTTAATGGATACTGAGATAACTGTTTAAAAAAAAGTTTACTGTTTAGACATAAACATTATTTATTATAATAAGTTGAAACTATTCTTTATTTTTATGTTATCTTTCGGTTACAAAATTATATTCAAAGTTCTTACAAGTACAAATATAAAACGTTGAAAGTAATAATCTAAACCCGCTTTCAATTTTTTTTTTCGAATAGTTTTTACAGTAGTTTAATAATGCTTTAAACTATCAAATATATAAGTTTACATATGTATTTAATATAATTTTGTCTTTAGTCATTTACCAATTCATAAAAACTCCAACAAAGGGAAACTTCGACAACGCAAGAAACCAATGTAGATCCATGGATGGAGGAGATCTCATAACAACTAATTTGAAAACACGAGGAAAATATTATCATAAGTTAGTTTACACGAATTTTAGGTGATCTTTGTTAGATTTTTATAACTTTTTGAAATTCACAACAGAATAACTTTTATCAATTTGTTCATACTTTTAAGCACGATTCCTATTTGATCATTGTGCATCAAACCGTCTTCAGATATTATTACTTATTGGCTCATTTTATAAAAAAATCCAATTCTTTTGACTAGTATGCCTTAATGAATCTAAATCGGTAGTCGAGTTTATAATTCACTGTACATTTTTAAACAGCATTGCTTATTTAATGCAAAAAATTTTTAACAGAAAAAAAAAAGTTTTTAAGCTAGTTTTTAAATAATAACTAATCAAAGTTAACGGAAGCTTTTTAAAAAAAACTGGTTTTATTATATATTAACTTGTGTTTGTTGCTGGTTGATTTTAGGTAGCTTTAGTGTGTTTGTTTGACGTTATTGAATACAGATCTGTAAAATTTGCCTGCGAGCATTTTTATTATAAATAGGATGCTTACCGCGTAAAGATAAAACTGCGGCTCGTAAGAGGAGAAGTTACCGCCCAACAACATGTAAATCTTTTAAACTTACACCAGGTGTTCTGGGTTGTGAAATGGAGAGTCTCAGGCAAACGGAAAATTTTTAAAATTTATACTAGGTATTCGTGGTTTTGAAATAAAAGAGTAAATAAAACAAAGTCATAGGTATAATGTACGCGAGATTGAAAAAAGCGTGAAGTCGTAACTAAAAACTACAATTGCGGCCGACAATTTATTTTCTTTCTAACTTCGGCCGCAACTACCAATTGCCTGTCGACCCATGTTATTTAACGAATGTTAAGTTTGAAGGGTTAAAATATATTGTGTCTCGTTTTTTAAAACCATACTTTCTTGTACATTTTGATCGTATATTAAATTACATTTGTAGTAAGGTTAGTTTAAGGTATTTTAGCAGATTTGTTATAAATTAATCAACAAACTTTCGTTCTGTGAAAATTTTATGAATTTATAGCTGTTAATTGAAGGCTATTTTTTTGAAATTTATTTTTATCGGTTAGAACTTTTGTTGACGTAAAGCATTGTGAAGGTATACTGTAGGTTTGAAAGCTTTGTTATAAAAATATCATACTAAAATAAACTATTTGATTTAGCAAGAACACTACCATAAATTTTGAATTTTATTCTTTGAACAGTTTAAAATATATCTTTGTTTTATTTCCAAAAAATTAAAAACATATCCTTTTTAAAACTCTCAATCTGTCATCTTTGGTCAAAACTCATTTGTTTGTTATCAGATTAATTTAAACTACTTTGTTTGATAAGTACAGTACACTACCGCTTAAGTATGCAAATTGAACCCGACCAAAAAGTGCGTACTTAGCACGGGTAGTGCGTACTTTTTGACGACATAGTATAATATGAAATTTAGTTGTTTGTTTTCTTTCTTACAACTAGCCACCAAATAATTAAGCCAAATAAACAAGTCTTTTTATTTATAATAATATTTAATACATTATTCTAATCTGCTAATTTTTTTATTAGATTTCAAAATGATTTATTTTTTTCTATAAAAAGCTTTTACATATTTAATACATACATTTAATATAGAAAGTCAATGTCAGTCAATGATATATGTTGCCCATGGCCAACCAGCAAACTTATTTGATGCTGCTTGCTACATCACAGAAGCCTGGAATAATGTGACAGCAAAAGCGATCCAAAATTGCTTTCGGAAAGCTGGTCTAAAAATTCAATTTGTCGATTAAGAAGATGACTCAAGTCCTGCAAAGGAGGTAGATGTTGAAGACCTTGCACACCTGTTCAACAAAATGAAAGTTGAAATCAATCATCAACTAATTGAGCAGTTCGTGCAAATTGACGACGAAAATAGCCCAGAGTATGCTATTCACTTTCATGATGAAGTCAATGATGAGATGGCTGCAGGATCTAGTCAATGTAAATTTCGTGGGTACACCAAGCTATACACTGAAGCTGTGGAAACAGAGTGTCAGCTCTCTAGTGAAGCAGCATTTGGTATAGCTCCTGAGCTCTATCACAAGCTAAAAAGCACCCATGAAAAATATCAACGTTTGCTAAACAAAGCAGCCTTATCTGAGCAGGGCTCGCACAGAAAGAAAACTAAGTAGCTCACACTTTTTGACATGATTAAATAGAGCCAAGATTTTTTTAAATTCTGAATAGATTGCTAGTCAAGCTAAGTTTAGTTTTATTTATTACTTAATACCATTTTTCCGTTATTTGCTAAATTGTTTTGGTTTAGAATAAACGTAGTTTTGTTTTTTATAGCTGATATTTTTATTAAACTCTTAATTTAGAAAGTATAATACATTTATAATAATTTTCTATTAGCTAAAAATGTTTGATTTTTTTTATTTAAAAAAAAAACGTTTCAGGACTGTTTTTTTTTGTCTTTCTTGATAAGTGCGTACTTAAGGCGGGATGCGTACCAAAAAAAGTGCGTACTTAAGCGGTAGTCCACTGTACTAGCATTTTGTTTATTCCCACTAAAAAAAAAAACAAATGATATTCATCTTTTTTTAGGTTTTTTTTATTTAACTATTGTTCAATCCTTTTTAATATTTTCTAAAAACTGCTTTAGCTAAACAGTTTTTCTTTAAGTGATTTATACACATTGCTAATTTGTCTGTACTTTACAATATTTGTGTCGTATAATAAATCAGTACTTTAACTGAATTCTCATAACGTAAATGCAAGAAACTAAATTCAATTTTTTTTTCACAGCGCAATAAGAAGGGTCACCTTTTCCGGCGACGGCCCGGGAGACACGTTTTGGGTAGGAGTTACGGACCGCGGCGGACCGAAAGGCACGTGGAGGTTCGTAACCGACAACACGACTTTCAGCTCTGAAGTGGCGCAGTACCAGTGGAGCAGTCGGCGGTCCAACAGCGGAGGGAGCAACCGAAGTTGCCTCACCATGTTTCCCACGTTTGACGATGAGGACAATGAGATGTTGGAGAAGTACGATTGTTCAATGGAGAAGTATGGGTTGTGCGAGACGAAAAAGCTGCTCTAACGTGGCTGGAAATTTTTGATGAAATTTTTCCTACAAGTTAAATTTTTAGTTTTTGTAATGTTGCTTTGACCGTCGTTAAAATTTTGTTTTAATAAAATGTCAATGTTTTTTCAATGACACTTATTTTCTATTTTATATGTGTAAGCTTTGAGTAAATACTTTAGAATTATTGAAAAAAGAGATTATGCTTCCTCACTAAATTGTATTTTGGAAACTTATATCGTTTTTTGACAAACAATTGTATACTTTGTGGCAATATTATAAATATTACAAATTTTTAAGATGTACAGTTTTCTTAAAGATAAATAGGTTCTTATTTCAATAATAGTATCAAAATACATTAATTTGTAATAATAATCAGGATTTTGATACTAAAAACTTAAAAAGTTGTACTTTTTGTTATTAAAATAACCGCCAGGTGTACAAAAGGCCCAACATAATTTTACAACGTAATCATAAATGTAAAATGCTTACCTTATTTGAAAATGATCCAATTAAAAAAAAAATTCTACGATCTGAAACAAAGCATTGCTTTTTGAAATATATAGTATGTTAAATCTAGAACATTTTCTAAAAATTAAACTACAATAAGTTTTATTATACTTTTAGTAGAAAATTTATTATATTTTCTTAAGCATTCAAAAAATCTTTAATGTAGCAATCGTAAATTAACTTCGAAAATAAATTTTAAATATTTCAATATTTTTATGCTTTTTTTTCTTTATGGAACAACACATAACATTTATTATATTAAAATATGATTTATTTATTTCAGACGGTGGCTAAATATGGAAAAGAAATCAACTATTCAACATTCTGTTCACGCTAGGTTAGTTTATCTAGCTGATTCAGAATAAAAATGTATGTCCATATATATACACATTTAGTTTATTGAAAAAATGTTAAATTCAAAGTTCACAGTACATATGTTTCATAAAGCTAAATGCCTTAATCCTCAGTTGTTTAGACTTTGAAATGAATAACATTAGTACACAAATCACACAAAAAACAAAAAAAAAAACAACTGTGACGTTGTTGTCAAATTTTGTACAGAACGCAAATAGTGCAAAAACTCAACTCCTTTTTTCAAGACAAACAACTACAAACATAAAACTAAAGATTAGATTAAAGTATTTAGCTTTATGAAACATATGTACTGTTAATTTTGAAGATTCTCAATAAATTATTAAAGCCTCATATGTGGGCTTTATGAAAAGTGACTGAGTTAATTTAACCTAATTTAATGTATGTACATTACTTAAGGTAATTTTCAACCTTAAAACTTTTAAACTTTTAACTTGATTATAAAAATTAACATAAGTTCGGCTGTCATTATACTCTAATTGGTTTTTTAATCACAAAACCCTCTAAATATTAAATGTAGTTTTTCTGTTTCATTTTAATAGCTTTATGTTGATAAAAACAGTGAATCTTATTATATACTAAACTAATCTTTACATATTTTGTTTATTGATATATAAAAAAAAGCGCTCAAAAAATTTGATCTAAGGACGTGGTATACAAAAAAACCTTTCGGATATCGAGTCGTACCCCACAACTATTCACATTCAAAAAAAATTTACTACACTTACAGTTTATAAAATTCAAATACTTCTTACCATTAAATTTTATGTAAAATAAACAGAACTACTTAAACTTAATTTAAAAATACTAAATACACGAAATAAAAAATGCGTACATTGTTTGATGCTAATTACTGTTGCTATACGATTAATAAAAAAATTATTTACTAAAAACTTTCCTAAAATATTAGTTCTATTATCTCTAGTTTTGAGGACTAAGAGATTAATTATTTGTTAACAGACTTCATACTCTGCTTGATGATGAAGAAGGCAGAGTGCGACTTGATGAGTTTAATTACTTCAAGTCAGTCCAGAACTAAAAAACAAAACATCGACTTTGTAAAACAGGTAAGATTGAACAAGAGTAACTTATATAAATAAGTAAAGTATTTGCAAACTAAATATGATATAATAATTATAAAACAAACAGTGTTTATTTACGTTAGTGTTTTATTTAGTTTAACATTTAACAGCCAGACTATCTTCAAAAACATTATCAATCGATGCAAGTGAGAGTTTATACAACGTTTATAAACGGTATGACGTAATAAAACTGTATTGAAACTTAAGCTGCTAACACGCTGTGCAATGAAAAAAACTATTAAGCTTTTATTAATTTATGTAAATAAATGTGATTGCGTTTATTTTTCAAAACTACATAACTCAAATGGACGGTAAATTGATAATTCAAAACAATTATAGCAAAGAAGCAAAAATGAAGCATTTAACTCAAAAGCTTGCAAACTAATGAAAAAATCAATGTTTACTGCGGCTTCAATTCTAACTCAAAAACGCCTTTTGTACTAAATGCATACTTTCTATACTTCTCGTTATAATTTCAAGGCTTTAGATCAGGGTTTCCCAAAGTGGGCGATTTTAGTAATCGGGGGGCGATAATTAGTAAGGGGGCGAAAGGGTGGGCGATAACTAGTAAGGGGGCTAAAAGGAGGCGATTTTAAATTTTTGGGCTGTCATAAATTTTTTTTTTATTGCTATTTTACTAATTTTGCCTTGCTAATAAATATTTGACCCTGAGGTAAAACTTAAACAAAAAAAGTTTATTTTGTTTATGTTAATTATAGAGAAAAATATTAAGTACTTATGACTCCTAATTTTAAGTAAATTACATATTCATTCATATATTTTCTTATATAACAATTACATAGATCATAGACGATCGGAATCCCTCTCACCATTTTATAATCTGACATATATGTTGTTTGGGATCATAAATGGTTTGTGAAAATCTATGTTATATATTATTTACTATCACCTCATGATATTTCCAATTGTTTTTTGAAAATTCACTAAGTTAGATTAAGAAATAAAACTATACAGGGTTGCCAATTTACCTAGAAAAACCTGGATTTTGACAATTTAAGCAAAAAAAAAACTTAAAAAATCTTGAATTTTTAACAATTTCAACATATTAAGTAGTAAAATTCCGATTTGACACAAAAAAGCTATCATATAAATAAAAATATGAATCCTTTCGAGGCAGATCTTTTCGAAGTAAACGACGTACAGGAAACCTTCTCAGACTTACAAATTGACCTTGAACTTAAAGTAAATTTTTCCAAAGAACGAGATGAAAGCTTTTGGACTCAACAAAAACTAAGGCAAAAGTATCCAATCATTTGAGAGGAATTTAGATTGTTTTTATAGTTTTTCCTTCTAGCTATGTAGTTGAGAAAGCTTTCAGTTCAGTTATCAACATCTTGAGCAAAGATCTAACCTAGATATTTACAAGGAGGCTATTTTTTTACTGATTAAAAATCAGATTAGAAAAATTTGCAAGCAGTCATGAACCTCATACTTCACATTATATTAGACTTCAGTAGCAGACATTAGTTTATGAAAGTATTTTTATTTTATTTGATCTTTTAAAGTACTTCTTATTTAACCTGGTTTGTATTGTATTTAAGTAGTCGTTTTATAATAAAAAATATTAAGTTATTTATTCTACAACAGGTTTGCATAATGCCTAATAAATATTCATTACGGTAGACTTCCTCTTGAGTTCGCACTTTTTACCCAAAAAAAAGTGCAAACTTATATTTTCTAAAATTTAACTTAAATAAATCTATTACTAACTAAGTATTAATAAAACAGAAAATACATAATATTTAATAGCTTATATATATCTATTTTTTAATAAATGTTTGTTTTATTTTTTAGTTGATTTCATGTTTATTTATAAGGTTATTGCATATAACATATTTAAATTTTTATTAAACAAAAAAATTTGTATTAATTTTTAAGTTTGCATTTTTTGATTTTGTTGAAAGTGCGAACTGAAGCGGAAGTCTACTGTATTTATTAAATGGTTTTTGTTTTAAATCTGTTAGTAGTTTTATTTTGACCTGGTTAATTTTGTAGTTTATAATTGTCGTTTTACATTACACTAAAAGATTTTATAGCGTAGTGATTAAAGTATTTGTTTAAAAGAAATTTATTTGACATTTTTTTTGTTATTACTTGTTTAATCTGTAGAAATAAAAAAATCTTGACAACCATTAAAGTATTTATTTCAAAATTTTTTTTGGTTTTAAAAGAGTATAGATTTGAGGTCTTTATTTGAAAAGACTTCAAATTTTCATTTAAAAGAGTCTTAAACTCAATTTTATTTTCTAACTTGATTTATTATTGTAAAAAAATCTATATATTAAGCAATTTTAAACTATTAATACAACTGTTTTTTATTTTATCTTAATTTTTTATATATAAGCAATTAGAATGTGTTGTATATTTTAATAGTTCAACACTAGCTTTTAGTTTTTCACTATTTTCTCTTGGTAAATTATTATAGGTCAATAACTAGAGAAAAATAAATTTAAACAGTAATAAATAAGTCATCAAAAAGACTGCTACAGTTACAAAACAAAATATTAACCTAATTAAAAGATTTTTTTTTATTGACTACTTTCTGTGCACAGAATTAACTGTAAAACTTTTTTTGAAATTTAAATTAAGAAAAAAGAAAATGTTAAAATTAAGGTTTAGTTTTCTAAAGATTACTCAAAGTCAAATACTATTTAATGGTATTCTACTACAAACATATCGTTTATAAAGTTTAAAATTAAGTTTTTAACTTTACAACTAACTTGCTTATAATATATCTTAGCATCGAAATTAATAATTTTACTGCATTAACTGAAGCTGTTGATGAGTGCACTTTTCATGTGAGATAATCAACCAGTCGGTCAAACTTCCTCAAACTATATCAGAAATTATTTATTTTATTATGTGTAAAATAAGCTGTTCATTCTTTTATATTTTTTTAATCTCCGGTATAGTAATTTTAGAATATGCTTATTTATAAAATAATTTAAGTAATTTGTGCGGCTTAAATAAGTTACTTAGTATTAATTTCTAAATGTCCGAAGTTCGTTATATAAGAGATTATTATAAAGTCAGGTTTCAGTTAAGATTTCAGATGGGTAACGTACGGTTAAGATCCAGTCAAATTTCGACCATCTAAGTAACTTGAAAACTTCTCGTGCAAAAAAAAAACAAAACTTCGTTTTATAATATTTAATATTTCGAAATAAATTTTCAATTTGGTTTTCAGTTCACAATAGTATTTCCAAGATCACAATAATACTAAATCATTTTTTTACAATTTTGCTCGAGTTTTTTAATTTTCTTATATGTTATGTTTTTAATTATGCAGCCCGCAATTACATTTTTTAACGAGTTGAAACTAGAAAATATTTTTAGTAAATATGAATTGCTGACTACAAAAGTTGTCCACCACTACCCTAAAAGTTTCATTAGTTTCAAAACAATTCATATCTAAACATGATTGATTACAGATTACATAGGTTTTTTAATAATTATGTATTTTGATACACTTTACTGGGTTTATAAGAAAACAAATGTAACTTATTTTCTCAAGCCCTGTAAACTACTTTGAACACAGTCCAAAAGTGCGTTTATAAGAAGTACTAGAATAAATTACATTTCAAACACAACTTTTTTGGCTCAAAAGTTTGTACTCAAGAAAAAAACTACTTTGTAAAATTGTGGGGGGGCGATTATTTTTCAAATTTCTAAAAAGTGGGCGATTTAGAAAATGAGTTTGGAAAACCCTGGTTTAGATTGATTTATAAAACATCGAGCACTACAATACCTAATTTAGATATTATTCCACAAAAACCATAGGACAATTATTTTCCACAGATCTGCAGCGGCCTTAGTTTCATCCACAACCAAAATCTGATCCACCGCGATATCAACCCAAAAAACGTTTTTGTGGTTGGTGGTCGGATAAAGGTGGGGATTTTAAATTAGTACATATATGTAACTGTTTTAATTAACTGAAAAATATAAGCCATTATTATTTCAATAAGTTTATAATGTTTTAAAGCCGAGTAGATTTATAGTCTTCAACAAAAACTTGCTTCAAAATTAACAACTGCGAAAATTTATTACACTGTTAAAAAACAAAAATATCAAATTTATTAGTGACCGACGATGAACAGAGGACGGTGAACGGAAGACAGGCGGGGAAGTTCCACTCTGGACAGAAAGGAACTTTAGACTACATGGCACCGGAACAAGTAAGTAAATTGTCATACTTAAATATAAATAAATGTTTCTAGCACTTTTTATCAACCTTTTTGCAGATTTAATACAACTTTCCGACTACTATTACGTTTTCAGCGAGACCAGCCCTACAATTTAACCAACGCTGTGGATATGTACTCGCTAGGTCTAACCACCTGCGTCATATTTCGGTTGAAGGAAGAAAGGTTCCACACTTACGTTCTGCAAAGCTCAAAAGAAGGCGTTCTAACACCAGTTCCTTTTTTCCTTGTGAGTTTATGTTACTTTTTTTGTTTAATTATTTTATTACTCTTATCACTTTTTTTATCGCATTTTGTTTTAATTGAGTAAAAAATTTCATTTCAATATATAGTCTAGGAAGTTACAACGAAGGTTAATTTAAGAACAACTTGGACTTGTATTTTATATTTTAACAGCAACAGACAATTACAAATTGTCTGGAGGAAGATCCAGAAAAACGCCTAAGTGCCGAGGAAATAATCAACACAATTGACGGCGTCAAGCATGCTCTATCGAAGGATGTTCCCTCTACGTCATCAACCATGATGTCTGCGACATCAACAATACCGTCAAAGACATTAAGCAGACCACCCAAGTCAAGTGGACCATCCAATTCAAGTCGACAAGCGTCAAAGCCGTCAAATTCAACAAGTGGACCATCTACGTCATCAGCCAAGCCGTCAAAATCAACAGATGAGCCCGCAACAGGTACTAGCTGTCAAGAGACTTAATCTACCACATGAGGCGGGAAAGAGCTGAGGAAAGTGGTTCCGTTGAAAATGAAGAAAATAAGGGTTCAGTTCCGGAAAGGACCGGAATTCAAAACTTATACTGATGACGATAGCGAAAGTGACTGAGTAATATCATTATCTGTTGTAATTGAAATTAATTTCAAAATTAAAAACTAAGCTTATAAAATATAGTATTATAAAATTTCAATAACTCAGTTTGAATTAATTTTATTTTACTTTTTTAAACTGTTCATGATACTACGTTACTTTATTTGTTTTCTGTCAGGTTTTGAACTAATTGCATGAAATTTTTTAAGTGTTTCAGTATAAACCTTGAATATTTGACTTTTTAAGTCAAAGTTAACCGTCTTATCTACTTTTTCAATTTTAAAGACTATATTACCTTTTTTTTTTAATTAAAAACAAATATGAGCATAAAAGCTTGTTATACTACAAATTTAAAAATTTCCCTCATAATTAAATAAGTATCTGTTATGCAATTTTTCATTTAAGTATCGTCCTTCAGATGATTTTATTTTTGCAAGTTTTTAGTTTTACATAACTATATTTTTTTATACAATATTTAATATTATTTAATAACTAAATCTTTGAGCATGTGTACTTCTTTATGTTGTTTTATTACATCAATAAAAGTTGTTTCATAAACAAGTTTGTTGAAGTGTTTAAAAAAACTTAATGTTTTATATTTGATATATGTTATAGGTATATCTAATTAGTCTAACAATAAAAATACTAATAACGAAATTTAATAAAACGTACGTTATGAATAAAAACAACTTTCAAGAGATGATTTTTAACATGTATAAAGTGATTTTAAACTATTAAAACTTACTTTATAAAAAAGTTTTTAAGAATATTTTATTATTTAAACTGACGTTTATTTTAATACATACATAGTTTTTACATAATTTATGGAAAGGTTATAAAAAGGTTTTTGCAAGATGATTTATGTTTATAATCATGCATATGATTCTTTTCTTAATATGTTAAACCAATTATAGTTTATACATACTTTATATTACACTATATTTAATAATTGTCTTAAAATTTGTATATAACAAAAGTAATAGTTTAATGTTTTATTATTTAACTTTAAATTAGTATTTAAAAAAATAAACATAAATGATCTTTGTGATGATATTAAGTTTAACTTACAAATATTTTTTTTGCAAATAACGTTTTAACTATACGTAACCTTTGCTTCAGTTTAATTTTTTTACTCGTTTAAAAAAAAAACAAAAAAAACATCGGATTTACATAAAGATAGTTTTAAAAATACAACGTTCATAACTAAATAAATACAAAACATGAAAAAAAAATTAAAACGTTGAAGATTAACTCATTTCTTTTTAAACAGAAACAAGAAAATAAGCAGAATAAATAAATAACATTTCAGCTTTTTTATATGATATTTCGTTTGTAGTACAAATTTAAAACAACTTTTACCTAACTTTTAACGTTATGTCGTTCTTACAATACACTGTAAATGTAAACAAATCACAAAATAAACTAGTGTAGTAAAAAGTATATTTATCACACATATTTATACAATTCAATACGTTCTTCATGCTTTTTTTGAAAACGTTTCGAATAACTAGAGCAAATATTGAGAGAATTGATAAAAATGACATCCTTCACGTTATTATGACTAATATACTTGCATGTGAATAATTTAAACAAAAAATCTGAATTTTATTTTTGACATAGGAAAAACACCAAATTATAAAATAACTTAGTCTTAATTTTTTTTAAGCGACTGCAAATGATATTTTTAAAATGGTTGTATTGTAAAGGGGGAAACAATGAAAATTTCTAATTTACATTTAATTATAGTTTAACCTTATTAGTGTTACTAGAAGAAAAACATTGAAAAGCAATGAAAACTTATTTTTCACTGCTTGTAGTTTTTAATTTATAGTTATTGAAACTAAGCTTGAATTTTTGTTATCCTTTACACTTGGATAGATAGAATAGTTTATACGGAAATTAATATTGCTTTAAAGTACTTTTTACTTTTGTAAAACCAAAGTATAAAATCAAAAATTTTAGGTTTTTAACCTAAAACAAAGAACTAATTTTGTTTTATCGTGTTTTATTTTGGTTGAAAACAAAACACTAAAAATAATGTTATGTTATACAGGTATAGAACATAACTTTACTTTATACAAACTAAACTAGTTTTGTAAACTGAAGATTCGTGCCCTGATTATAAATATATCCTTATAATAACATGTGTTTTGTGTTATGGATTTTTGTACCAGTTTTGTACCAGTTTTTTGTAAGTAAAAACAACATCAAGTCTGTGGCAGCATTCACAACACACATAGAGATTCAGATTTTTTTTACTATCCTTTGAGTATTAGTTTTAAAAACATTTTAACAAAATAGCTTCAAAGTTTCTATTATTTATGAAAATTCATTGAATAAATAATGTTTCTTATGGGAAATAAGAAATACTTTTACGGTAATTAACTTTCTTTTAACTCATGTATTAAAATATCACTGAGGGTTTACCGGTAAAAATCGATAGACTAGTTTTTGGTTAATATGTAGTTTAGAATTATTACTATAATTTTACGCGTTAGTTGTTGTAAACAATTGTAAAATACAGGTTATATGCTTTAATAAAATTTATTATGAATACCTAATAGCTAAAATATCCTTTTTAAATTTCGTGATAAAATAGCATTACTTTAAAGCAATATTTTGTATATAAATAAGTTTAATTTTATCTATTGTTTTAAACTTACTTAGTAGGATATTAACTACGAGGAAATTAGTAGTTATTTTTTATTTATTATTTTAAATATGGCCTACCATTATATTTTTCTTTTAATTACGCATAAAAAAAAACTTTATTTAATTTTTAGTCTATTTAGTAAATTTGAATATAAAAATATCATAAAGTTAAAGCACTTTGAAGAATGAGTAGGGTACATAGTATCAGCTTCAAATAATTTTTTCGCAATTGATTTAGGATTTTTAGTTTAATTTTTTTACCCAATATTCATACATTACGCTATTTTGAAAAAATAGTTTTTAAATTTAACTGTTTAGAAATTCGAGATGTATAACTACTTAAACATAATACTTTTTCCGAAACTTGAATGCATATAGTAGTAAACTAATGTGTAAAAAGTTTAGTACATAAAAATATTAAATTTTTTATCACAGAATTACTAATGGCTAACATCATTTTGAACAAAATGGTTTTAAATCAACAAATTTTACTTTTATTCATAGTTGTGTAGCGTGTTTTGTTACAAAACTGACGTATACTCTTAACTTACAGAGCTTTTACGTAACTGTTAAAAGAACTTCAAAAAGTAATTTTTGTTAATATGTTTAAGTTAAGCAAAAATCAGTTTATACCTTGTCGAAAAAAATTATATATATTAACGTAATTATGTATTATTAAAGCAAATAAATTGTTTTTTCTAAGTTATCAATAAATATTGTTTTAGTTAACAAATAAACTAATAAACATTAAAAAAAAACAAATAAAATATTGACCATTTATTTTTGTCTTAAATTAAGCATAAACTTTATTGTCCACAAAGGTATTCAGTAAATAAAAAAAAATTATATAATAAAAATAACAGATAAATGTTAAAACATAAGTTAAAGTAAAATAATAATAAGAAAAACTGTATTCATATCCGTACATGACTGAAAGCAAAAACTAAAACAAAAATTAGTTTGAAATGGTTTTATTATAATTATAAACACTTAAATAACAAAAAAATGCTAAATTGTTTAAGCATAAATTAGAAAAATTGTAAGCTTTATAAATAAGTTATTTTTATGTATTCAAAGCTGCTATAAATTTCTATAATAGCTAAGATGCTTGATGTTTATACAATAATTTTTTACGTAGATCTAACAGAAAAGACTAACTAGCGTAGTGAGTATGTTACTACTTTATATTTTGTTATCATAAAAACAACATAATACCATTTTATGCAACTGAAAACTTTTTAAAGGTTTTGTTTTTATCCCAACACAAGTATTTAGGTCAAAATATTGCTACACGTGGTTAAGAAGACAGCTTTAAAGTTCTTATGACTCATTAACATAAGTGAGTTTTACTAAATAAGAAAAAAATAAAGTTTCCTTTGAATATAGCAATCTTAACATTGTATTTTGCATTATACGTTAGACATCTAATTTAAATTAACTTATTCAACAGAGTTTAAAGCTTAATAAAAGAAACATTTAATTAGTTTTGAATAGTTGTACCATGAATTCCAAACCACTTATGTTTACAAAAAGTACTAATTAATTTGTTAAAACTTATTAGAATCACTATGGGTAACGATTTTAATTAAAACTGAAATAATTAGTTTGTAAGTTGTGTTGGTTAAAAAATACTTAAGTTTTAAAACTAATCGCAAGTAACTATAACTATATTTATATGGAAAGTTGTTGTAGTTTTGAAATAAATTAATTTTATAGCAAAATTATTTTTGTACTTGTTGTAATGAACAGAGTAATATATAACCATTTAAGTTTAAAGTAATTTTTGGTATAATCTTTTTATGTACAGATTTTTTAAACGTTTTATAAAGCATTTTATCTTGTTTAAACAAAAGAAAACATTTTACTTAAATTGAAAAATTGTTTTAGGCACCATAATTTTTCATATTATTTAAACAACAGGTTGTAATATAATTATGAGTTTTATAAGTAAGTTTCTTATTTGAAGTTAACTCCTTAATAAGTTGTAGCAAGAAAACGTTTTTAAAAGAGACTAAAAGTTTTTTTAACCTCTTTTTTTTGGCAATTTAAAAAGTTTTATACACTAAGAGTTATTAGTTTACGCAATACAACTTTAAAGTGCCTTACAGTAACACTTTTTTTTTAACTTTTTAAATAAGTTACATTTTCATCTTTTTTTTTATAGCATAAACATTTATATAACTCAAAAGATTAAGCGGTGAAGTTAATAAACTATCTAGTTTTTGATTTACATGTTGTTCAAAACTATTACCAAAATTTTCCGGTTTAGTTACTGTAAATAGTTTAAAATACAGGTGTTATGTTTCGATTAAGCTAATAAAAATCCATAGTATTTTTTTATACTATAACATTATTTAAAGCAGCTTTGTATTGAAAAATATTTTTTAATTTCTAATCAAACTAGTATAAAACAAGTTTAAAATGGTAATAGTTATTTATTTGGAAGCTGTTTTCTAAATAACTAGTTTTTCTTGTTTACTTAATTTTAAGTCGAAAAACGTTATTTATCTTTTCAGTCTCTTTAGTATATCCGAATATAAAAATTTCAAGGTCAAAAAAGAGTTGAGATAAAGCATGTAGTATCTATTTAATACAATCTTCTTTTTTATATGTCTACTATTTATACACTTTTAGTCTACATTCTCTTTATATAGTTGTTATATATTTTGAACCTCTTTAATAAGAATTTTAAATCTTGTTTCAGTTTCTTACAAAATATTTTAGTTACTTAAAAGATAACCTGTTCTTCTTCCATTTAACAATTCGAAAAAAATTCCGCTTATATTATCAATTTATTTAAAAAGAACATCTGAAAGTTTTGTTATTTTACTCAAAGAACTTATGTCAACTATAATAAATTAACAACAGTTCATAAGCAAAACCAAATGATGATTTCTTACAAGTTTTATCTGATCATAAAACTACTTAAGTTGTTCATACTTTATTGCAAAATTGACATACTTTCTAAATTTACTGACTTTTTGCATATTTTTTGAAAGCATAAAAAATCTTAGTAAGCTAATTTAGATTTAAAATAATGAACATGATTTTTTAGTGGACTTGTGTTAAGCAAAAAGTTCTGTCTAAGTTGTTGAAAACTCCCAGAAAAAACTTAAAATATCCTCTTAAATAAAGATTTGTCAGAGCACAGTGACGAAAGATGTTAGTTTAGCTTTTCTAACTTTTAAACTTAAATATGTTAAAAATAAAATTTTTGTACTAACGCACAAATCAGGGTTTCACAAGGAGGGCAATACCGCCCTTTTTTGAGGATATTTTAAGCTATTAGTGGACGTTAATTAGTAAGCGGTAATAAAGCGAGTTAAAAAACAATAAGTAAAGAAGCGACGTCAAACTAATAGGGGCGGTTGCTTATATATTTCCGCTGAGGGGCGTTGTTAAACTAAATTTAAAGTCCTGGTGTAAATCAAAGCAAAACTGAGACTACAAAGGGCGCTATTACGTAGATCACGACAACTATACTAACTATGACGTCATAACATTCAGCGCGTAGTTGACGAAAAAAAGCGGTAAATTTGCCTCGAATGACTTTTTAATTGCAAATACGAACTGTTTTTCTTCTTTCGAAAAAAAAAACAATTCAAACGAACTTTTTATGTGTACTTTATGTAAAACAGTTGATTAGTTAAAGTTTATCATGATTAACAAAATAGATAATTAAAAAACAATAAAAAACATCTTCATAAGTATATTATTTTTTATTTTGTTTCTAGCGATAAAACCAAGTTTTAAGAACTAGATATTAACATGCACACCACCATCATCACCACCATCACTATTAAAACCATCAACATTATCAATTTCATCACTCCGTTGAAAAACATAAGACACAAGTCTCCAACTGATAAGGAATTAGTTGCATCATCTGTACAACTTTCATCTTGAACTGCATCAGGGCTTTTTATTTCTTCACGTTTTTCGTTGTTACATTCATTATCGCCTTCATTACTGACATCATTGCGATTCTTATCATTACTTCTACCTTCATTGGCAATGCTACGACCCTCTTCATAAATAGTATCTAAAGTAGTAGTATGACAAGCAGATGGACGATATCTTGGACTGTGAAAATAACTATGAAAATTTTGTACATGATCATAAAAATCTTTATCATAACCATGACAATCTTGATCGTAATCATAATAATCTTGAACATCATCATAATAATCTTGATCATAATAGTCTTGACCAAAATCATAATAATCTTGATCATTACCAAAATCATCTT
Source organism: Thalia democratica (assembly GCF_965202585.1). NCBI lineage: Eukaryota > Metazoa > Chordata > Thaliacea > Salpida > Salpidae > Thalia > Thalia democratica. The sequence goes on from NW_028139248.1 coordinate 54,572, forward strand.
GATCAAAATCATAACAATCTTGATAACAATCATAATAATCTTGACCATTATCATTATAATCTTGATCATAACCATAAAAGTCTGGACCATAATCATAATCATAATAATGTTGATCATGATCATGATAATCTTGACCATAATCATAATAATCTTGATCATGACTATAATAATCTTGATCAAAATTATAACAATCTTGATCATAATCATAACAATCTTGACCATCATCATAATAATCTTGACCATAATCATAATAATTTTGATCATAACCATGACAATCTTGAACATGCTCATAAAAATCTTCATCATAATCATGACAATCACGATCATGATCATAATCATCTTGAACATGATCATAACAATCTTGACCAAAATCATAATAATCTTGATCACTACCATAATCATCTTGATCAAAATCATAACAATCTTGATAACAATCATAATAATCTTGACCATTATCATTGTAATCTTGATCATAACCATAAAAGTCTGGACCATAATCATAATCATAATAATGTTGATCATGATCATGATAATCTTGGCCACAATCATAATAGTCTTGATCATGACTATAATAATCTTGATCAAAATTATAACAATCTTGATCAAAATTATAAAAATCTTGATAATAATCATAACAATCTTGACCATCATCATAATAATCTTGACCATAATCATAATAATTTTGATCATAACCATGACAATCTTGAACATTATCATAATAATCTTCATCATAATAGTCTTGACCATAATCATGATAATCTTGACCATCATCATAAAAATCTTGACCATCATCATAATAATCTTGATCATAATCATGAAAATCTTGAACATTATCATAATAATCTTGATCATAAGCATAATAATCTTGACCATTATCATAACAAACTTGGCCATAATCATAATAGTCTGTATCATGACCACAATAATCTTGATCAAAATTATAATCATCTTGATCTTGTTCATAATCATCTTGAAAATAGTCATAATCATTTTGATCATTACCATAATAATCTAGACCATAATCATAATAATCTTGGTTATAATCATAACCATCTTGAACATGATCATAATAGTTTTGATCAAAATCATAATAATTTTGACCGTTTTCGTAATTATCTTGACCATAATCATCTCCTATTACTTCTGCGTTTCTGTTAAGTTCAATGTACCTGGTCGCGTTGAAGTGCTCCATGGGAGTTTGGGCTTTGTCCAATGAATACTGCTGCTGGATGCTTTCGGCTAAAGTGCTGGTGCTCATTTTAAAGTTTATGAATTCTAAAAAAAAAGTAAAGCTTGTGGTTTGAACAATAAGAGATAAAACAATGTGTAAAAATCTTGTTTTAGTTAGCATATATGATATAATATTACTGAGTAACAATATGTAGTTTTTACTAAATAAGAATTATGTTTATTAACTTTACTTTCAGTGTAGTGTTTTATAAGTCTAGATAAAATTTTCAAAGTGTGCCATATGGCTTTTTTGGGGACAATTCTTAGGGGCCATAAGCTGTAAAAGAAGTTAGGGCACAAGACTATAAACTGAAACTTACACTAAATACTCTAAAATAATTATGAAAAGCAAAAAAATGCTCTCAGATGTATTTTAGGGAAGTTTTATGAGAAATCTTGTCGGAGGGGTCTTAGCTTTTTTAATTTCTTCAAAGAAGACCTTACCAAAAAAAATTGGAAATCCTGGTCTAGACTTTTTTGAAAAACAAACAAGTTACAAAAGACACTACTTTAATTTGATGACAAGTAAAACTGTTACGTTTGGACTAGGGTACGACAGACCAAAGGCGATTGTAGTAAGTCGGGGCGAAAGAGAAAATGCAAATTCAAAATTTGGATAGCAAGAACTCAATAAATTGTAAATATTATATATATATATTGGTGCTTTGATGAAGAAGAGCTGATGTTTTAAAAAAGTTTTAAAAGGTGGCGACTATAAAAAGTTTTGAGAAACCCAGGTTTATATTAGGCTTATTTTTTTTTTTTTCAAAAGAAAATCAAAATTTTGCCAAAATAATAACATTAATCGACTGCTTTATTACAATTCAAATAAATTCGTACGCATGACTAAAACTTTTACAATGTATTAAGAAAATTTTATAACAAATAAATATACATAAATTTTGTTTATACTTATTCATATACAGTAAACAGTTTTCTTATATAGCTACCAGCCACAGTAAAACTATTAACTATTGTTGAACACACTTTTATAACTGTCCCAATTACCGTAAAACAGAAAAGAAAATTAATCAATTTTTGTATACAAACTTAAAAATTTATGTTTAAAAACAGAACTGCAAAAACAATATCTTCAATAAAAATTTTTCTAGTTTGCTATGATGATTTAAATAAAATTACAAAATCAATGTATATACCAATAGTCAGTGGCAGGTTATAGTGTATTGGCATTGTGATTTTAAACATGGCACTGAAAAAAATTAAATATAAATACTTTAGAACAGTTATTAGATTTTAATCATTTTTTATACTAATTATCACTGTTTGAGGCAAATAATGGGGTACGGAGCAGTTTACCTACCTCCAATTGTTTATCAGAGCAATTTGTTTAAATCCTGTAAAAATAAAAAAATCTAAATATTTAACAATGGGAATTATTTGAACTTAAGGTAGTTTGTATTGCACTGCATCCTCTAAAAACATCACATTTTGCTCTTGCCGTTTAGTCTACCCAGGCTAATTTACTTATAAGCTTTAGTTTTATTGATAACAGGGCTGTCACTATTCGGTGCAACCAAACCAATTTCAGTAACTAAAATTTTTACTGAGTCATCTTTAGTTTTTCTAAAGTTTTAATTTAGCTAAAGTTAGCTGGAACTAGCCTATATTCTAATAAATTTTTGTTCAATTCAGAAAAGCTATTTTATTTAAGCCTTAATAAACACTTAACTTGTGAAGCAATATTTAATAAATTAGGCACATATAGATGTTCTTCACTTAACAGTCTAAAATCACAAATATATGTAAATTTTCAGCTGGTTTTATTAATCAAAATTAAGCAAGATAAACATATCTATATTATTTCCTAATAGGTGGAACTAGATAAAACTATATATTGAGCTAATTAGCTTTAAATGAAATCAATTTAAAAACTATCAACTAGCACTGTAACATTATATGTACTAAATAAATTTACACATAAAAGTAAACCAATAATGATATTAATAAGTGAAAATAAAACTAAATCTAAGTTTGATTTTTGTTGCCAGTTTTTAAAACTAAAAAATAGCTTGTGTGAATAAAAACTTATCTGATTCATTACTAACTAGCCTGAGATAACTAAAACCTTATTTTTAATTTATGCCCTCCTCTTTTTGCAATTTTCTTTTACCCTAAGCTTCATTAGATCAATTGTTAACAATAAATATTACTTAGAAATATCAATTAGTTTTATTCAATTTTATCAAATTTACCTCTTTTTTAAGCAAAAAGCTAGCTTAATACAGCTTATAGTTATTCAATTTTTCTAAATGTAAAAATACTTTCAGCTGAAAAGTAACTCGTGGGCCCTGAAAGATTTTCTGATCCTTGAACTAAAAGATAGTCTGAATTATCACAAACTAATCGGGGATAGTTATAACCATTTTACAATAGTTTTTACCTTCCCTTGAATTACTTTTACCTTTAGTTTATAGAAACTAACTATAGACTATGAGTAATACTTAAGAATTTTATAAAGATTTATACCAAATTTAGAAAAAAATGATGATCCTGATATATCTTAAGGCTTATTAATTAACACAATAAAAGACTAAGAAGTGACTAAAATACTGTTATCTAGAATAATAATAATATGTCATTGAATCCTGCAGTAATTTAATGAAAAACCAAAAAAAAGTATGAAATTTGCTCAAAAACTAAAAAAAAAATCATTTTTGTTTCAGAGTAAAAAAGCCTGAAATGGCCTGTAAATTTTCAATTTTATTCTTTCTCCTTTAATTTATTTTTAAAAGAAGTTTAAAAGTTTTTTAGATAAGTTTAAATTATTATATTATATTATTTCAGTTATATAGACAATATTATATTACAAACTACAACCAATATTTCAAGTAAGTTAAAAGGTACTAACAATTGTATGATTAAACATACAGAAAAAGTTAATAATATTGTGAAAAGCTTAGAAATGGAAATAGTTATTAGTCACCTAGTTTTAAATACTTTACTGAATTTTCAGGTGACCATACATGGTTAAGGAGACAGAATAAAAAAAGCTCTTAGAAACTCTATCTTTATTTAAAGATATTAAAATTGATTAACAAGCTAATTGAAATATAGTTTTGTAACATTGAGTTTTTTCTTGTAGTTATTAAAGTAATTTATAATAGTTTAATAACTTAATTTTTTTAGAATATATACTTAACTTATAAACAGCTAAAAAAAGAAAATATTATTTCTACTAAATAATGTAGTTAAAACTAATTTCTATGCTTTTGTATAACTGAAAAATTTTAAGTCAAAATTAACAAGTTTGAGTTGCCTGGTTTCTGTAGTCTTACTGTTTTGGATACTTTATTTTTAACTTTATGTAAATTTTGAATATGAAATTCAAAACAGTACTAATAAAGCAAGACAATATCAGAATATAAACTTATATCTTTAACTATACCTACACACAAAAAGAACATTTATTATAGAAAGAACTTTTAGTGTAATAAAAGTTAAATTACATAGAAAAAATTAAGCCAATAACTTGAACAGGACTGGACTACTGATGCTAACAATTATAAGACACTGCTAAAACATAAAAATTATTAGAAAATATAACCAAACCATTTATTGAATTCATTGAAGGATACATACACAAATTGAAGGGTAAAAACAGTAAGAAAAGTTTTCTAAAATAGTAGTTTTAGAAACTATAATAAATATAAAACATTAACTTTAACATATAAAACATTCTCCAATATAAACTACTTATATGAAAATAAAAAGTCTCACTTTGAAAAAACTTACGTGTACACCCTCACACACACAGTGCCTGAAATTAAAATACTTGCTGTTTACTCAGCTGTGGAAAAAATCAAACTGAAACTATTATTGTCAACTGATTTTATATATATTCATAGCAAGTAAGGATGATAAAGTTTCAGTAGCTTTCTCTCATTGATAAAACAATTAAATCTCAACATTTACCTAATTAGCCTAAAGTAAGCGTGCACAACTTTTATATTTAGCAAGCAAAATTTGTCATAAAAATTTCTTGCAAGGCCAAACCAGGGCTGTGTGTTAACTGGTTTCCAGGGAGCCTAAGCGCCCGTGAGAAAGAAGAAAAAATGATGAAGAATTTTAGATCATTTACAAAAACTATTTATAAACTTTACATATTAGAATAAATTTGGTTAAAATTTTTGGTTGAAATGTTAAAACATGAATGTTGAGTTTATAAGCAGTAAACATTTAAAAATGTTCATTACTTGCTGTGGTTCATAGTTGCCATTTTGCCCCTAATTTTGTAACTATTATTTTTAGAAAAAGACATTTTGGTTAAAGCTTTCTTAAGTCTAGCTGTACTAATTTTAACAGTATATCCGTTTAGTTTATCAGTACTAAATGCACGATTGTTTAGTTGTTTTAAGTTATGCCACTCAACCATAGCGTTTACAAATCATAAAATAAAAAACTATAGTAATTGGATGTCTAGTTCAGAGTAAACTTATTATTCTAATCACCAAAAAATTGGACCTAGAATAATTTATATTTGAATAGGTACTTTTTTAAACGTAAACCGGTTGAAACACATCAAATGAATAGTTTAAAAATAATATTTTAATTATTTTATTTTGCACAAAAATAGTTGCATTTTTAAATATATTTATTCAGCTTGAATATTTTAACAATTTTTTTTTCGGATTGTTAGAAACTTTTTTTAAAGCTTTTAAATTATAGAATATTTTTATTATTTCAAGAATTTTTTCATTAAATCAAAATTAAAATCTTTTAGTTTTTATACCAAATAACAAATAAAAAAAGTACTAACAAAAAACTTTTTAAAATACATTGCGCATAGTTTTGTGCTGAAAAGTTTGATTCATTTTGTATACAATGGCAGTTACACTACGTAATGTCTACTAACAAATACAAGCTTAGTAAAATGTTTTAGTAATTTTTAAAGGTTTATTTATCAACGTTATATATGATTATTATTAGTTTCAATAACTAAAAAATAAAAGATCGTTTTCTTAGCTTTACAGCTTTTTCCTACATGTATTTATAAACAAGGTACACACAAGAAATATGAAGGCAAAAGTCCATTAAAAACTAAAATAAATTCGTGCTTTGAAATAAAGTTAGTTGACCATGTAGGTTATTAAATAGATTAAAAATAAAAGCATAGTACTTAAAAAAAATTGTTTTGTAAATTAGTAAAGTTTGCATTTTAGATATTACGTAGTTAAGTTTGTGTATGCAACAATTAGTTACAGGTTATTAGGATGTGAAAAAAGGATTTATTTAATTAATATAACTTAATTACGTTCTATTGAAAAACTATTTTGTTTATAAATAAATGCAATAGACAAAGAGATTTTTACAAGTTGCCTCATAAGGTATAAGAATAAAACTATGTTGATACTAATTTAGATATTTTATAAATGCTAAACAAGCAACAAAACAGTTGTATAAAACTTATTTTTTACTTATTTTAAAGATAAATAAACAGTTAAAGGTTTTAATTGTGTTAAAAAATATTAAATTGCCAAAATTTAAATGTAAAAATTTCGAACAATGATAATTATATTTTTAAGTTTTTATCAAACAAAACTAATCAATTACTTTTTTTAATAGGAAAGTAAATATTGATCAACTGATTCAAAGCAGTCAGAAAATTAATACATTTTGTGTTAAGCTATCTTTATTTTGAACAACACATACCTATTATGATCACATTTCAAAAACTCAAAAAATACGCACAATGATAAAAATTATCTGATCGACAATTTGAACAATTTAATATAAATATTCTATATAGAAAGAACTTGTATATTTTTTTGTAGCTTCGTCTTAGAAATTATTTTTTCACTAGTTAAAAGAAAATCGATAATTTTCAAAATCTTGAGTTTTGTTGATAACTAGTAGTATTGTATTGTAAAACACTATATATTGTAAACTATAGTTTAAAATGGTGCGTGATTACAGTCAAAAATATGATATATACATGGTTTAAATTTATAACAAAGTTTGTTTTTTACAAATATTTAATACTGCAAGTTACGTGTACTTAAATTGAACTTAACAGTGAAGTATACTTTATGTATCAGTTATTTGCAAGTATCTAAAGATGTAAACTTTTTATCAATTAAGAGTCTTAGATAAAGTTAATATTATATTCAGAAAAAGTAACTAGTACATGTTGCAAGACTTAGTTACTGTATTTGTTAAATTAGTTGTAAAGGATAGTTAAATTTCAAATAAGATGAGATAATTTAATTTTTAAAATAATTAAATGCTTTACTGTTGTGTTTTATAAATCTTTTTATTTCAATTGATTTTAGCTAAGAAAGGGGTTTTAGTCATAAAATTTAAATTAAAGTTTTTGTAGTAATAGTGCATTGTAGAGTTAATTAAATTTTTGTTTATAGTTTTTAAATTATGTTCTTGTAACATTTAGTACCTTCACAAACAGACTTAAAAACAGTTAAAATGGTCTTTATAGCTGGTATCCACAAGGACAAACGAAGTGCAAAGAAAAAGAAGAAAATGAACGTACAAGATTCAAATACAAAAAAGGATTTGAGCTCACATTTTAATGACATAAATAAAAAAATGAGAGCACTAACTCTTCTTCCAAAGCGTATCCTTTCTGATAACGAAAACAAGAGAATGGAGGTTCCAGATACAAAAACACAAACTAAAGCAAGCATACAGTGTGCAAAGGATGATGACAAAAATAATTACCAATAGCTCACCTCAAAAACTACAGAAAGATTTTGTTCGAAGTGAACAAGACTCTGAACCAACTCCTCAAAAACAACAGAAAGATTTTATTCGAAATGAACTAGACTCTGAACCGTTTTCACAAAGACAACTGAAAGATCTTATTCAAAGTTATCAAGTTTCTGAACCATCTTCTCAAAAACAACAGAAAGATCTTTTTCAAAGTGAACAAGACTCTGAACTATCTGCTCAAAAACAACAGAAAGATCTTGTTCCCGGTGAAAAACTTTCTGAAGTATCTCTTCTAAAACAACTGAACTATCTTATTGAATGTGTAGAAGTATTAGATAGATCTCGTCAAAAACAAGAGAAAGCTCTTATTCAAAATGAACAAGACTCTGAACCAACTTGTCAAAAACAACTAAAAGATCTAGTTAAAAGTTTACAAGTTTTTAAACCATTTCTTCAAAAGCAACAAAAAGATTTTATCGAAGATGAGCAAGTTTTCGAACCGCCTTCACAAAAACAACAGAAAGATCTTATTCAAGGTGAACAAGTATCTAAACCGTCTTTACAAAAACGACAGAAAGATCTTATTCAAGGTGGGCAAGTTTCTAAACCATCTCCTCAAAAAAAACTGAAAAATCTTATTCAAGATAAACAAGTTTATGAACCGTCTTCACAAAAACAACTCAAAGATTTTATTCAAGATGAGCAAGTTTCTGTTAAATTTTCTCAAAAGCAACAGAAAGATCTTTTTCAGAGTGAAAAAGTTTTTGAACCTTTATTTCAATCATATGACACCCTTGTTGGGAAATGTGAAATTTGCCAAAACGACCTTCGGGACCTGTGCGTCGAGTGCCAAGTTGTCAGGAAGCCAGAAGAGTGCATTGCAGAGTTTGGAGCTTGCAGCCACGTGTTTCACATGCACTGCATGTCTGGGTGGCTGGTAAATAATGTGAAATGTCCACTAGATGGTTGTGCTGAGATATGGTAGTTTTCTGAATATAAGTAACCAGCTTATGTATCGGTGTAGCTGTGAACAGTGCTTTTTTGATGATTTACATATTTCTTTCATTAGCTTCAATTTTTCGTTATGTTTCTGTGTTGCTTTTTAATAACTTTGTTATTAACTGAAAATTTTTTGTTTAATTCTAATGAATATAAGTTTGTTGTATATCATCGTCTTTTTTTTGAAAAGAATTTTATATAACATAAACTATAGTTTAACATGCTAATACGCACAAAATTATACTTGAACGAGACAAATGTCAAGAAACAAATACTTGTTACAACAATACATACAATAATAACAACAAAAAACAATACTTGCAATTTCATTAAAACTTGGTTTAGTTTTAATATTAAAGTTTGTCTTTGTTCATTTAAGTAATTTTTGGTAATAAAATTTGATAACTACGTCATTAGCTTTAAAATAGTTAAATTTTTTACTAACTACTTCTTAAATAACGAGATCTATTATTTACACTCAGTTTAAAGTAGTAGTAAATTTAACAAGTCATTTTAAGGTAGTAGACTTTTTTGTTAGTCAGTCCAATTAGAAATAAAAATCTAACGTTTTCATTTATATGTTATAAATTTGTTAAACACAATGAAACATTATAACGTAAAAAAAAACTTATTGACGTTATTAGTTCATATATTTAAGGGTTCTGTTCTCACTTAATTACTCGTCAGCTGTAACAAATCAAACAATTCACTCTTAAAAAAAATTGTTTGAACGAATCGTTTATATCCTAAAATAATTTTAAAAACCTAGTATATTTACACTCAAATTTAGTAATAAATATATGCAATAAATAGCATAACACTAATTTTTATCAACAAGCCTTTATTGATATATTTTTGTCAAATGACTTTATAAATACAAAATAAGGTTAAATCTATAAGTACTTGTATCCCAATGCCTGTAAGGACGGTTGAGTCTGAAGCTAAAATAAAAAGCCTTGTGCTCGTTTTTGGAGGCGTACTCATTATAGCTTAGTAGAGTAAAGAATACGCGTTAAAAATAATTTTGAATGATAACTAAATTGAAAACTACTGGATTTAATTCACTATAACAAAGTTGTAGTAGCAAGTTGTTTTAATTGTAATTGAAAATACGTATCAATATAAAAAAAAATCATAAAAAAGTAATGAAACTAAAAAAACAACTTATTAGTTTGGTACTTTATTTTTAAAGTTTAATATAATTTATTAAGAAAATTCATGTATATGTATATTTATTATTATAATTATACAAAATTGTATTTATAAAGTTATATAGAACTTAAAATGTATATAGTTTATTAAGAAAAGTCTATTTAATAAAAAACAAGAACGTACGTTTCATAAAAACAACAAAATAGTTTTTGATCTTCAGCTTTCGCGGTTTGATATGTATATCACTTTGCTAAATAATGATAAAAAAGTTGTACGACAAAAAACCTATGACATAGTTATTAAACTTGTACAGTACAAATCTTTAGTATAAAAATTAGTATTCCATCTAAACTGACAACTATAATTCACAAAACTACATTCAAGTGCTTATGAAACACTTTAAAACTTACTGCATTTTAGGAGGAGCTTTTTTATATGTCGAAAAGACGATATGAATTCACTCCTCTTATTTAAGCAACTCTCTTTTTTAAAAGCACACACAAATGCCTTTGGTTCTTCTAAGCACATTCTACAAACAGGGTTATTACGATCTGTTATTGGATGTGCTCTTTATTTACCACTTTTTAAGTTGTTTCAAAGTCATTTTTTGAGCTTTAGATCACAAACGTACTTTAAAAGCTCAGTCTCATCTTCATATACACCAACTTTAAAAGATTTTTTGTATAGCATATCGAAACCTGAACTGAGTTGAGCTCAAGCCTATGTTAACTTCTTTTCAGGGTCACAGTTAACTGTTGCCTTGTAAGTAATGTCCTCCGAACGGCAATTGTCCCCTTTTAAATTATATCTGCTGCTACAAGCGCAATCACATTAATTCTGGATTGGATTATTTTTATTTAGTACTCTTACATTGTGTAACTTTATTGATCTCTCCAAATCTAATAAGAGGATTGAATTCATATCGTCTGCATAACAGATATTCTGATTTTTTAAGTCAACTTTTATTAACAAAATATATAAAAACCTTTTAAGTTGACTCTGTGGAGAGTGTTTAAGCTTATTAAATCAAATAATTTTCTATACATATACATGTATACACAGGTTACAGAGATTTTTGTTCTTAATTATAACACAGCCAACTAAAACATTTTTTTGAAAAAAAAATGCTAAACTTTTAAATGTTTGAAATTTAGAACTCGACAAAGAACATCCTGTGCGCTAGACAAGAAATATACAAAAAAGCACTATCATAAAAAACACAATACCTTGTACAAAGTATGCAGTGAAAGCCGAAGATTTTCGAAGAACATGTGGCTGCAGAAGTAAAGGAAACATACAGGTTTAAAACAACAGGTACATCTGAGCTAATGAGACATCTACGGGCTTTTGAATAACGTATCAACTAAATAGCGCGAAACACGGAGTTCGAAACAACTAGAAGCCGCTTCCAAAATTGACTGTTAAATGTTGTGCGAGACGTAAGTGGACGTAAGGACTTAAGATTGTGCAAGACTTTAATTGAACCTTCGGATAAAACTTCAAAGTTTTGTTCAACTTCAGTAAGTGACTATGAACAATTATTAAATGACAATCTTAACAAAGAATACTAATAATGTGATGATAAAACTTTAAAAACATATTAGTCTAGAGCAAGGTTTACCAAACTGGACCAAGTTGCCCCCTTGGGTGGCCCTTACATAAATTCAAGGGGCTATGAGTAGCAAAGAGGCTAAAATACATGAGCAGCTAAAGGACAACAGGATGGCCATATGGTTATAATTTCAAACTTACACTAGATATTTTGGAGTTGATAGTGAAGAACTTAAAAAAAGCCGTTTGTTGTTGTGGTTTTGAAACTTATACTAGATGTTTTGGAAAACATTTAGAAAATTTTAGGGGCCATAAGCTGTAAAAGGGGGAGCCACAAGGACATAATTTTAAACTTACACTAGATATTTTAGAGCTGATGAAGACAAAAAAAATTGAGGCGATTTTAATGGTAGTTTTTTGAAAAATATAGTTGGAGGGGGGCATGGCTTTTTTGATTTTTTTATAGATGCCCTTGATCTAGATTTAATTTACATCTAATTTTATAGGCTCTCAATGTAATTTTACCAATTGATTTAAGTTTAAAAATTTTTTTTTTTGACTATTTAAGTTGTTTGTTTTTTTCCAATAATTATTTTAAAATCATTTTAAGAAAACAAAAATTTGTATTATTTTAAAGTATTTAATTTAAAAAAATTATTTTAATGATGCATTTTACTCTCAAACTTACAAATGTGACTTATTTTAAACGCTAATTTTACAAGTTTGAAATTTAACAACTACTACAAAGAAAACTTTTATTAACTCCAGACTTTCCGTTCATAACTTAATTAAACTTTAAAAAATATTTTTTAAGTAAAAAAAATAAAAAGTTACGTGTGTACAAATTATAATAAACACATGTTATTAGCTATTCATTAATTACTTTAAAACATTGCATTTGTTATAACTTAATTACATAAGAATTAGTATAAAAAAAGAATATTTATTTATCAACTACTCATGCAGTCCTTTTATTTAAGTTTTTTTTTATACAGATGACTTTAAACTAAATCCGTATTCTAGCTGAAATACAAGATTCTAATCTATATAGACCAAAAAAACTTTATATCTTAGAATTTATACAACAAATCTATTTTGCCATACACACTCCATGCAAATGTTCCGCCATACAGTTTTCTTCGAAACCTAAAGTTTAAAGCCAACTTTATTGACGTTCTTAATGCATCAGTGGTTTTCAAAGTTAATCTTATATTGTCACCCACAATAAAGTTACTAAGCTGCCAATTTAATTAATATTTTGTAAATATAACACAATTGAAGTGTGATCTATAGAATTTATTTTTGCGCACATATTTTCAAATAAACTACACTACAGAAACAAGAGTGTACAAAACGAAAGAAATGCTAACTGAAAACTTAAGAGAAGAACGAAAACGAATCATACTGAAAAAGTAAAGGAACACGAGTTAGAAGATAACAATGAGAAAAAATTCCCACGCAACTTCAAAGACTTCACACCACCTACAACTCTGCATCTTCCGAGTCATCCTTTTCGTCACTTTTGTTCGAATCACTCTGTGAACTCGCGTCTCTGCCAACCGGATCATCCTTCGAAGTACCGGAATCATGCTTCTCCTCATTCAAGTTCAAGTTTTCCACTGTTTCACAAACATCAGGTTGAGTATCTGAACTTTCAGACGGAGAATCATCGTTTCCTTCAATAACTCGACCAATTGAATTTATAATTTGAGAGAAGTTCGCCTGCTTGATACTCTCTATTCCGTTCTTATAATCGTCTACTAAAGCCAACTTTATTTTTTTATTTTGATCATTAACCTGATTGATAACTTCAGGGTCAAATTTTTCCAATTTATTCAGTATTAAACTTTCCAAAATATAATTGTGAGCTTTTATAGCTGTAGTCTTTGCGAAGTCTTCATTGAAAAATAAATTATTTCTTTTAATAGAATCATACATTGCTCTTTCACCTTCCAAGTTGTTTATCTTGTTAACTAGATCAGGACTTAGAAACACTTTTAGTTTGTCTTGGATAGAAAGAAGCTCAACACTCAATTCTTCATCGCCATACAACTTTGTTTTTTCCAGATAACTTTCGAGCTCATTTGAAGGGTCTTGCTTTGTTCCTGATGGCTGACTTACATCAATTTCGTTTAGAAACGCTAAAAAGTCTATCATCAGGTTTTGATGAGCAGGCTCCGTTGAAGCGTTTTGATGCTCGTTTGAAGACGAATCAGCTGCCGGGATTCCGGATGAAGCAGCTCCAACACTGGCAGCGGCATGAACACCTGCGGAGGGATTCTGCAGCGCATCATCAGCGACATTTGCAGTTTCGGCGCTTTCATCAACACTAGGTGGAGCTGTACTCACAGTCGGCTCACCAGAGGCTTTATCGTTAGCAGCAAGGTTCGCACTTTCCTCAGTTTTAGACATTATTTACAACAACACTTGACTGTTTGACAAATAAACTTTTATTGTTATTTGTTTTAGTAGTAATTGCTTTTTCAAGCATTTTAGAAGTTTAATGATAGGAAAAGGTTGTAACGAGTAGTTTTGTTTTAAACTAATAAAAAATTATAGGCTTTCATTAACAATGTAATTTTATCAGTTAATTTAATTTTATACTTATACACATGTTTTTTTGACTATTTAAATTATATGTTTTTTTCTAATACTGAATTTTAAATAATTTTAAGAAAATAAAATAATTTAAATATTTGTATTAATTGAAAGCATTTAATATCCAAACCAACAATGAATAACTATTTAATGGAATTTCTAAAATGTTGAAAGTAAAATTTGTTATATATTAATTGCTAAGTAGCTTGTACAAATCAATATAAATGCTATTGAAAATACAGGCTTGTTACCTTGACTGTCGATTAATACCTCTTCCTCTTTTATATGAGAAAAAATTAGTCTAACAATCTTTCACTAATCAAATTAGATGTTTTTATAACTACTTTGTTAAGTGTTTTTAATTTTATACAGAAATTCCTTTAATTATTTAAAGTTAAATGTTCATATCATTCAACGTAGACGATCCTATCAAATAGCCTAAATTATTACCTTAAGATTCACTTCTATTACTAAAGACTCAAATAATTAAACTCAAACATGTAGTTAAACTATACTGTTTTTATTATAAAACTGACAAAAGTTAATTTTGTCAGGTTATAAAGCTTTGAAAATTTTTATTTAGTTTTTTAATATTGAAATACACAGTTTAATAATTATAACGTATGAATAATAAAATATCATATAACTTCATTTAATGTATTTGTAATTTTTAGTGGAATTGATATAGTTAAAACTTTTTGTTTTAAAGTTAATTTTTGAAGTATAAGTATATTTTTTTAATATTTTTACTTTAAAAAGTCAAATTAAACAAAGCTTTTTTGAAAAATAATTTTTTTCTAAGAGTCAACATAAAAATAAAAAATAAATATTTTACCGGTAGACTGTTTTGTAAAAACAGTTTATTTACTAAACAAATTTTAATTAAATAAATTCATAAACTTAGAATAAGAAAAATAAATAACAAAAATAGTAAAAAAGAAGTTTTGTAACTACTTTGTCGATAGTTTAATACAAATCAGTAACAATTTACTTTAGGCAGATTACAGCAAGTTGTAAAATTTTCAAGTATCAAACAATAACATAAATATGTCATTGATATTACATATGTTAAATTAGAGTTTGTTGTTAAACTAGAATGTGGTATTATTAAGTAAATGTTTTTTAGAAGTTTTTGATCTAATACACCTTTTTAAAAAGAAAATTCAAGTGTTTAAATTTAACTCTTTTAAGTTGGCTAAAAAAATAAAAATAGCATCCAACTAATAGTTCAATAATTTTGTCGATATTCAACTCTTTACGTGTTATTAGCTGCAAAAAAAAAAATTTTTTTAAGTAATTCAAGTGTACGCCGTATGCATAGTTTAAATAAAATAAAAAAAAAAATTAACTTAACAACAATGTTGAAATATTTTATAGCATATAAGAAATAAAGCAGTTTAATTTTATTACAAACATTTGTTGTCAATATTTTTTTTACTTGTAAAAGTAATTTTGTAACACAACCTTCGTTTACTTAAAACTAAATAGTGAACATCGAATGTATGAAATGTTTTATAATACAAAAGGACAATTCTAAGATTACAGTTTCAAATTGCTCATATTAAATGTTTTAATTTTGCAGCAACAGAAAAAAACATGCGGAGGTTTGAACAACTCAAACAAGTTATAAGATTTTTTGCAACTATGTCTTAGTTGTATCAATCTAATCATTCTAATACAAAGTTTAAAACTCTTACTTAATCCAATAAATTGATAATGAGATCAATTTTTGACTTAATGTGTATAACTTTTGTTTTTCTTTATCGTATGGCCTAGTGACTACTTTTAATAACAACATTAAAACTATATTTGAGTTACAGGGGTTTATTTGGTTAATTAAAACAGTATAAACAAAAGTTTTGTTTTAGTTTGTGTAGAACCATTTATAAGTAAAAAGTAAAACAATAAACAAATATTATCTATTAAATTCTCTTTAAAGCTCTAGTTCTTAGCAATTTCACTAGCTCAAATTACTTATTAAAGACTGTTGTTTTTACAAAATAGAAGGCTGTTAAACACTTTTTATTTACTTTGAATATAAATATAGCTTTAACCTTCAAATCTGACGTAATAGTATAATTGAAATAAGTATTTAATAAAATATTTTCACAAACTTTATAGCTGATTATAATATGACAGAGAATAATAACAAAAATTGCTCAACTAACTTTGTTTTAAACTTAAAATTTTCACTTCTAGTTAAATAAACTGCAACAAAAAAAAAACAAATTTATGACAACTCTGATTTTGATTATTAAAAGTTTTAAAATATAAATAATTAAATATTAAATAAATAAAGAATTGTTGGTTTCACTTTGGTGATGATCTTCAATGATTAATAAACTGTATTAAAATTATGCAGGATGTTAATATATAAACTTTATCGGAGGCAAAGTGTGATGAAAATGTTAAGAATTCCCTAGTTTGTCAGAAATTACGATTTTTTGCACTATTTCAATAAAAAAAACTTAGATATTCTTAAAAATTTCTGGTTATTCAGAAAATTTTCGTTTGTTTTAACTTATAAAGTGATAAAAAAATACAAAATGACAATATTTCAGCACTTGTTTAAAAAATAGCTAGTGTTAAAAATGGAGCCTAATTGTTCACCTGCATCTAACGATAACACAAAGATCAGCTACACCCATCAAACAAATAAGAATATTTTTAAAAATTATCTAAACGATCATCCTTCTAGTCCGACTGATCTAAGCAATAATGGTTTTAAAGACGTGAAAGAAGAAAAACAAGATTGTGATGCTTCTGGTGCTGAGGTTAATAATATACCAAAGTCAGAGAAAAAAAGATAGAGAATGATCCTGATTTGCATAAAGTGAGCCTTGTTCTTGCTTCATATACTTTGTGAATCACCTAGTTTTATTACTAAGATGCATGTGATGTTAGCATACTTAAGTGGTAAAACTATATCAAAGGTTAATGTAGAAAAAATACTTAAAATCATTTCTAAGCAACAGTAAAATGATAACATAATGATTGATTTAAAACGTTTGTAGTTGAGTTACCACCAAACCCATGTGACTCATCAACTTCATAAAGTTCATCCGGGTTACTACGATCCCCAACAATCAGCTGGAAGCAATCCAGGGTCAACCGACCAAGTGAAGAAAGAACCAGGCAGCTCACAGTTCATGGGTAATTTTTATTTTTTAAACTAAATAATATTATATCTATAGATTATTATTAACGTTTTATTATATATTTTATTAAAGACATATAATTTAAGTAAGGACTTCGTCTAAATTATTTAATTTAGTGAAACGTGGCTTTATAATTAAATTCTTATTTTGATAAATATGCCTTTAGGTCATATACAACAAATACCTGGTTTTCAGCTGAGTTATCAAAACGTGCCAAAAAATATTCCGTACCCAATTCTTCAGCAACCACATTTTTATCAGCTCAACTTGCAACATGCTTACTACCAACATAACAGTCAAAACAACGGTCAGTTTGGCATGCAAGGCCAACCTTTTCACAATTATTACAACCAGTGTTATCAGTCGTATCTGTTGGCACAACTACAACAACTTAGCAACCACCATCATGCCTACTTACTGACCCCGTTTCTAAGTCTGTTTAATTACTACCCAAAGCAAGGAAATAACATGCCAACAGGTAAAAAGTTGTTCTTTTTAATCTTTACTTTGAAAAATTAGTTTTAAACTTATGATTTTATAGTTCAAGTATTATAAATTTCAAGCAGGACTCCGTAACGAACAAAACAATGCAGTTCAGCCCACAAAACATGAAGCAAATAAGGTAAATCCTCATCCACGGCAATACCCAATGCAAGATTACAATCACGATTGTAACAGTTAGTTATTGAGCTTTTTTAGTAATATAGGGCATTGTTGAATGAAAGCTTTATTTTTAGTAGTTTTCATTATTTAACTACTTATCACAGATTTTAAGATCGGACAAATAACCTCAACTAATTCTGTAAATGACCGTGTAAAACAGGAACCTATAAAAATGCAAGAAAAGTCCACTAAAAATCTTAACAGTTAGTTGTCAAGCTTTCTAATAATTATGATGAAGGTTGAATTTTATTGATTTTGTTACTTTTTAATATATATTTTTTTTTGTAGATTTTAAGAAGGGACAAAAAAGCTCAGTTCAGATTGAAAATAGTCGTGAAAAACAGGAGGTCAGAAAATAATTATAACTTTAAAATAGTAATGAAAATATGTATTTAAACGTTTTGGACTTTTGTTCTTAAAACTTAAAAATAAACTATTAACTTGTATATTCTTAACTTAATAATACTATTAGCCAGTGAAAATTACTAAAACTGAAGATGAAGAAAAAACACCATCGTCGATAAGTAAACAAGCAAAAAAAAGAAAGTTAGTTAATTGAGAAAACTTATTTTTATTTTTCATTTATAACTGAACTTAAACTTGCGTTTGGTAGATGATTTAAATACTGAACATGCCTTGAATTTAATGAACAATTATGAAATGACTAATTATTAGTAAAAAAGTATTTTATTTTATATTATTATATTATTAAGTGTTTATGACTGAAAAACGTGAACACGATTAGAATGACCTTTAAAAACATTTTAAACTAGCAGTTTATTTAAAAAAAAATTTAAAGGCAAAGGATCACACTGACTGGACAACAGCGAAGTACGTTGGAAGATTTCTATCAAAGAACAACAAAATATCCATCTTTTTATCAAGTTGAAGATTTGGAACAGTTGATTGGAATGACGTTCATAGAATTAAAAGTTAGTTCTTGTTGTATTATTTTGTCACTGAAAAGATTGTTTTATATAATTAACCATAAATTATTTTTATAAATCTAAAAATAAAATTTAATAAGAATTAATCTAAATTATAATTTAATACAAACAATTTAAACTTAATTGAACATTTAAAGATTTAATTGGTATTTTCAGAACTGGTTCAAGAACAGACGAACTAAAATTCGTGGAGCAGGTAAAAAACATGAAATGTAAGAATGAAGTTGAAGAGCAAAAACAGCATGATTTTTGATTCGGAACATTGTATGGCTATAACAAAGTCAAGCTTCATACAATAAATTTGCTTCTCTTTAGATTCATATTTTTAATAATTTTTTTGCACAAATGCTGCCTCAGTTTGTAAATTTTGTTTTACTAACATTTCTATTATAATAATTATAAGAAGATAGTGAAAGACATTGCGAAGACAGAGCCTCGAACTATGCTATTTACGTAATGTTGAACTACTTCTACAGCAATGTCAGTGTTTTAATAACTGACTCGCTTGTATTAGAATTTCTTTTTCTATTAAAGTACTTATGCTTAGGTCAGTAATAATATTTTATTTTGTAATTTTACCGAGAGTTAAGTAAGTTTTTAAGTTTAAAAGTCAGCAAAAACGACATTTCAACTTAATAATTAAAAAATAACGTTTTCTTGATTTTAATGTAACTTGACTGCAGCTCAAATTCACCTAAGCAGCCGGATTTTATTGTTTATGGTGAACCGAGCGTTTACTAAAAGATTATGTTGGCGAAAAAAATAATATTAAAGCTTGTGATTTTAGTTGAACTACGAAAAGCTTAACTAAATAGAAAACATATATTTAGAATGCTGCTTCCTTCTGAAAAAAATAATGATAAAAGTTTATTAAAGTATCTATAACTATCATGTGGATGTAATTACGCAAAATAGATTGAATTTGATAAAAGTAAATGTTATTTACTTAATTGCTTACTTTTATATATGTAAAAGTTGCTAAAGGAGTTATTGTTAATCTTATAGTTCGAACTTTTCGAAAGCTTATCATTGAAAAAAGGTCGTTTTTTTAAACCATTGTAACATTTAATTTCTTTTCCTTTACGTTATACTAGGAACAAAATTCAAGTTATTTCGTATAAATAGCTTGAAACTTAACATAAAAACTGAGGTTTTATATAGGTAGATTTTTTTTCAATGTTCAAATAAACTATTTAGAAATTAACATTGCGTTTTATTTTTTACATAATATTTGTATTACAAAATTTTTACTAATTAATGATATTATAAAAATGAAATATTTTGAGCTTGTTCTCTTTTGAAACTCCATAAATCTTAAAAACTTTAAGAATCCGGATCCTAATTTAAAACAAGATTCGGATTCGGATCCTAATTCTAAGCATATTTATAATTCAAATAGGTATTATCTGTGTAGCTAAAATCATATGAAAAAATAAAACCAGTAAAAGTAAAACTTTCTTCAGTGTGAATAATTTTTTTTTTAATAACACTCAAACTAAAACAGCGCCCTGCAAAAATTTTACCCACGAGCACCAACTTTCTGCCGACCTCTGATCTAGAAGATAAAATTTAACTAGTAGTTTAAAAATACATAAAACTTTTATTCACAAAAAAAAATAAAAACTAAAAATAAACAATTCTAAAACGGTTAAATAACACAAAGAAAATTTAATGACACGTCCTAGTGAACTTAATTTAGTTTATTTACTGTGTTTGTTAGAAAGAATAACTGAATAATCATTCAGTTACTTGAAGATTACCATTACATCTCCTAATGTAAGTTTTGACTTACAACTAAGCTACTTAAATTTATTTTAATTTTCTTTTTGCAGTATATTTAAGTTTTACACTAGGTAGTTGAAATATTTTAACATGAAAAGTTTTTAGATATTTTAATTATACCTATAATATTAAACTAAAATTTTCTAAAGATTATCTTTAAGTGATTAAAGGATATTTAATAATTTACTACTTTTAAGAAAAAAACAATTACTAAGTTTCACCACAGAGCGGATTTTCAAATTGTAAATCTGTAGTAAAATAATAATGGTAATAATGACAAATAATTAAAAATTGGTTTGAATTAAGTTTATTTACAAAATTAAAAAAATAAAATACATAGATAAATGAATTAAGAATTATATTGATGCTAAACAACCTTTAATTTAAAAACTATTAAATTATAGTCTATAAACAACTACAATAAACCATGGTATACAGTTGGGTATTGATATCTAACAGATTTAAAAAGACAAAATCTTTACAGAGTTATAAATTATAGAGTAGTATATTAATGTTATTGAGCAAATTAATATTATCTAATATTTAAATATAACTTTTGAGTTATCATAGTAGTAAATTAAATAGTAGAAAATTTCTGCGAAAGACTGTTTGTACATGACTATCGTGTAATAGTTTTTCAACCAAAACTTAGCATTTTAATCCGAAAGGTAGTAAAAAATTAACTAGGTAAGGTTTTTTTTTTAAAGTATTGTTGTCTGAACTTAAACTGTAATTTAGAAAATAAGTTAGGTTTGTATAAATTGTAAAATTTAAAGAAACTTCTGAGCTTATGTTTATTATCTAAATTTATTCAGTGTATTCGAAATGTAAATATTAGCAATATTAGCTGTTTTTGTGTTTTACTTAAATTTAGTTTAAATTATGAAAACAGTGGCAATTAGAAAAATAATTAATAAAAACAGTAAAAAAAGTTATTATAACTACTTTGTCGCTAGTTTAATATTAGTAAAAAGTTTTCATCAGATATTTTTTTGGCTCTGCTCTTATTTTTCTCATTCTCTTAGTTTTCTCTAAATTTAAATTCTATTAAGTTGCATCAGTCAATATAAATTCTTGTTGTCTGACTTTAAATGACATTCAAAACAATGGAAATACAAGAAAAAGGGAGTTTCATTAGTTAAAGTTTTAATTTAGTCAGCAGTCAAAATAGAACTAATAAATTTCAAGTCCAAAAAGTCAAATAAGAACTTTTAAATTTTTAATCCACAAAATTAAAATATAATGTAAAATAAAATTTTAAGTCAAAATAACTCACAAGAGTAATGACAATATATGAGTACAAATAAGTCACAAAAAGTGGTAACCAGTTTTGAGTCAAAGTTCTGGTAAACAAATTACTTTTTTTGAATATCAAAAACACAAATTTATATAACATTTGTTAAAAACTGTTTAGTTTTTTTTTCTAGTGTTCCTTAATACTTTAAAAAAAAAACTATAACAGTTTTAAGACCAATTAATATTTGATATGTTTTACTTTTTTGTTGTTAAAGAAGGAAGGGTGATGTGTGTTTTCCAACAAAAAGACAGAGGAGGAGTAGAGTGAAGATTGTCTTCAAGTTGGAAGGAGAGAAAGTGTAACAGTATATCAAATTGTTTTTGAAACCGTTTTGTTTTCAAGGAAAAATCCCAAAAAGAAACGGATGAAAACATTAATTCATTTTTAGTACAGCTAAGATAAGGAGAAAATAAAGAGCAGATAAATAATTTCTGTTAAATGTTGAATCAAATTGAAAACAGAGTTATATAGACTAGCCACAGAGAGTTGTGAGGAGATTTTAGCCAGGGTTTGCTGCAGTAAGTTTGTTCTTCTCATAAGTATTTTTAAAACTTTAATTTTAAGCAGTTAATTCTCAGTTTAATTTACACACTCTCAAAATATAACTCCTTTAGTTTTGAATTGTTTTTATAGGTTTAAAAAACATTTAAAGTTATTTCTAAAGCATTTTTTTTATATTTTATATGGTCATTATATTTCTTAATGTTTTCAGTGATTCATTGTCATGCCTAGTTTTATGTAGAGTGAACTTAAGGATTATTTAATGTTAGTATTAGTATAGCTTAGGTTTTACCTAATTATGGTTTTTAGTGTAGTTGTACATTACATTTTTAACACTCTTCTTACAGTCAGTGTAATTTAAATTTAACTTTTTGTGAGCCTTTTGTGAATGAAAACTGTTATTGTAGTCCATAAATTTTATAAATGAAAATGCTAGCATAAGTCAGGGTGTCCACTGGTGTTTGGCGAGTTTTCTTCAAGTTTTGAAGGTCCATCTTTTTTGACCATTTTTAATAGTAAGATTATATTTAATTTGAAAAGTTTTTTATGTTAGATTTAAACTACTTACGAAACATAATTACTAAAACTTAATCTTTGTTTTGTTCTGTTGAAACTTGTATACTAACATTTTGTATAAGTTCTACTCATATGATTTTTCAAAATCCTTGTATACAAAAATAATTTTGTTAAACATAAAATTTATTTTTACTTATATTTGATATACCAATGGTGTATATTTTGTTAATTTATAATGCTTTGCTCACGTAATAAAATTTATGAAAAAGAAAACAACAAAATCTAAAGTGTATAATGTATAGATGTCATAAAGCTAAAAAAATAAAATAACCACAAAAAAGTACAAAAAAAAACTTAATCAGATAGTTTTATAATCACAAAAAGATTTTAGATTATTTAGATTTAGGAAATTTTTTATTAATTTTTAGTAATCTAAATCAGGGTTTGTGTCATGACAGAAATCTAGGAGGCCATGAACAGCAAAGCCACGGGAGGGGCCCATGAGGTTATAATTTGAAACTTACACTAGATATTTTGAAGTTGATGGGGCCATATTATTTTAATTGCTTTAAATGGGACTATTTGAAAAAAAAAATTTTGCAAACCCTGGACTAAATCCAAAGTATTGACTTAATTTAAATAAAAGCATTTAACCTAACTAATTTTACTCAGTATAGGTATTTTGAATAAACTAGTCAAAACTAATTACTTGTAAGTTTTTCTACAAAAGTTATTAAAATTTAATACAGCTGTTATAAATAAATTGGGCATAAAACATTGCATCAGCCATTTTTTTGACTCTGCTCTTATTTTTCTCTTTCTCTTAGTTTTCTCTTAATCTAAATTCTATTAAGTTGCATCAGTCAGAAATAGATTCTTATTGTCTGACATTACATGACATTCAAAACAATGGAAGTATACGAAAAAGGGAGTTTCATTAGTTAAAGTATTAATTTAACTAATAATTTATCAAATACTATTTAAAATTGTTGTATACTTTTTAAGTCAAATAATGATAAATTGTAGAATTTTTGTTATATAAAAATTATTAAAAAATTAATTTTTTTTTTTTTTTTTTACTCAATTTTTGTACAAAATTCCATGAAATGAGGTTTTCTGGTCACCCTGACAATTAAATGAATAATAATTGCACATTACACTTAATTTTTACAATAGAAATTGATCAACTATAGACACTCTAGATCAACTATAGACACTAGTTCACTCAGTGACTTAAAAAAAAAGATATTTATTTCATTCTTAATATTCTTAATTTTTATTACAATTAATAAGTTTGGTTGCAGTAAACTAATTCGTTGCACAAGTTTAAATATTAATAACAATTTTTTGATTTGTGACTTTTGTAGTTCACCAAATATTAAGTATGTCATTTCAACTACTGTACTCAGATATTAAGTTAGTAAATTTAAACATTTTTCTAAAATGGTTTTAAACTTTAAATCTTATGTTTTCAAGGTACTTCAGTTATGATATTATAGTTTTCACTAAAGTTATTTTCTTCTACAAGGTACTTAGTGTAGTTTAACTAAGCATTGATTGCTTTTGGGTATAAATTTTAATTTCTTGTTAAAAATTAATGCATATTTGTTATTTATTACTTATGTAAGTATTTTTAATTAAAAACTCTAAGAAAATCAGTTTAAAATAGTTTCCTTTTTCAAAAAAAAACTTGTTTTTTTAACATGAAATTTTGATCAAAACTTATTTTGATCCAACTATTAATTTTGATTTTTGGTCTCTTTCAGCTGCCAGCTAGTTTTTAAATAGCAAATGGTAAAACTGTCTTATTCTGTAAATTTTATTCTTACCTAAGCTAGGTTTAAGGGACTACCTTCAAGGATATTTAATTTTTTTTTTACCTCGTTTATTAGCCAAAATCTTTGAGCGTTCAATTTAAAAACTATTTCTAAAATTTCCGAATTATTATAATATTTTAAATATCAATATATGTTATTTTAACATGTAAATATTGTTTGTATAACATTAATTGATAGGTTAATTCAGTTAACATTAATTCGTAAAAATATTCAAAACAAAGCTAAAATAGATTCTTATTGTCTGACATTACATGACATTCAAAACAATGGAAGTATATGAAAAAAAGAATTTTAATAGTTAAAGTATTAATTTAACTAATAATTTATCAAATACTATTTAAAATTGTAGTATACTTTTTAAGTTAAATAATGATAAATTGTAGAATTTTTGTTATATAAAAAGAAAAAAACTGATTTTAAAAAATTAAAAAATACTCTAACACTAATGTCGGAGTTTAAAAATAAATAACACGAGGGCAACTTTGGCTCGAATAGCTTTTTTGCAATTAAAAAAAATGTCGAAACTTTAGATTTAATCATTTCCATTATCTTTAAAGCTAATTTAGATTTTTTATTTAAGAGAACGCTCCTTTGCTTTTGATAAAAAAAACAATTGGATTTGGGGTTGAATTTGGTAGTGGGGTCCCTTTAAAAACTTAAGGTTTTT